>NC_056726.1:72640887-72753387 GCF_019279795.1 Protopterus annectens | reverse complement strand
TCTGTAGCAAGGCAGTGCATTATTTCACTCATATGCTCCCAGGCTGCTAGGCAGTGGACCCCCCTGGAGTGACAATGGGAAGTTACAGACTGCACTGCTATGCTACTAGGCACGATAGCTCTCTACATATGTGAGCCAGACATCTGGACAAGGCCATGAGTAATTGGGTGACAAAGGCCTAAATATACAGACCATTGTAACTACTGACCTTACAAACTTGTAAGGGTAGTACAATAACAGATGATGCATTAGCGTGCATTTTTCTATAGGGTATGAAGTCAAAGGCACTACAATCCATCAATATTTTCTGACTTTAGACTTTCATGGTTTGCCCATGATTTGCCAGACAACCACTATTTCAGACTAAAGACACGACAAATATGATGTGTACATTCTGTGAGAGGTCTGTATAGTTGAGAGGTATGGTTGGCACTATGTAGGTTACTCCAATCTCTGTACTGTTCATGTGTGTGGCCCCCTGTACTTGACCTATCCAGCTTCCCAACAGTAATGAATATTACATCTGGACAGTGTGTACTACTCCCACCATAGGTGTAGTTGACATGAAAAATAGTTGGCACTGCATTTTGTGGAACATGGCCTTAGTTGGCACTGCATTTGTGGAACATGGCACTGTCTACGACAGTACTCTACCTAGGCCACTAGGAAACAACAGCCATGAGAAGTTGCTAGCCACATCCTGACAGTATTCCCCGCACATATGTATAGTTCATTGACCTCTGCATATTGTGGACATGCAACAAGTTATCCATGTTCATAGGTTCATAGGTTCATACTAGGCTATCTGCCCGAGGGCATTTACAAGCCTAGCCCTTCGTTTTGTGGCTTACGCCACCCCTTTAGTATGGGGAACTATACCCATTATTTTGCTGTGCCTCTGTCGAGCAGTGACACTGAGGTAATCCCTGGGGTATATCTGCGATCTCCCATCCATTGGTCAAGATTTCTCTTGAACAAGGCCAGCGAGGTGCTCTGCCTCACATGTACCGGGATTTTGTTCCACAGCATAGGGAGTCTTTGGGTGATGAATCTATCCCTCCAACACGTCCTATTAATAGCCGTGTCAAGGTTTAAGTCTCCCGCCCTTGTGGCTCTGATGGATCTAGATTTTGAGGTGAAGCATATTCATCAAATCTGGGTTTGACATGGCCTTGTATGTTAGGCAAAGGTCACCTCTGAGCAAGCGGTGGCGACTGAATAGAGCTGGAGTTCTTTCAGTCGGGCAGCATAGGACAGATTTTTAAGACCCTTTATCCTTTTGGTGAGGAACTTTTGTGGCCTCTCCAGCTGCTGCAAGTGTCGGGTCAGATACATTCAATGGGGCATTGTACTCAATCATTGGTCTGATGAGTGATGAGTAAAGGGAGACTATGACCTCCCTTGATCTAGATGAGAATCCCTTCATGATAAGGTGGGCAATGTAGAAGGTCTTCCTAACTACTTTAGCTACATGGGTGTCGAATGACAGACTACTATCAACCTGGGTCCCCAGGTCCCTGATAACTTCTTCTGTGCTCAGTGGATTGCCACCTATTTGGTAGCTAGGGGTAACCTTGTTTTCCCGAAGGGTATGACTATGCATTTTTTGGCATTTAACTTTAGGCCGTGGCTCTGGCACCAGTTATCCGTTTCTGTGAGACCCTTCTGATGGATATCTGTGTCAGATGTGTTTTCTACTATGGCGCCCAGTTTGCAGTCATCTGCAAACTTTGTCAGCCATAACCCTCCTGTGTTTGCTTGTACTTCGGAAAAGTAGATGCCAAACAAGAGTGGGCCCAGGACTGAGCCCTGTGGGACACCACTTGTGACAGGCTTTGAGTCTGACATGGCGCCAGCAGCTCTGACCCTGTGGGTTCTGTCACTCAGCCAGTTTGCAACCCATCTTGTGATGTATGGGTTGACATTTAAGCTGATGAGTTTTTCAATGATACCCGAATGGGGTATTGTATCGAAGGCCTTAGCCAGATCGAGGTAGGCTGTATGGACTGCCTTTCCCTCATCAATGGCTTTGGTGACTGTTTCAAAAAGTCAACCAAGTTTAAAAGGCATGATCTGCCTTTGACAAAGCCAAACTGGGTTGGATCCAAAGTCTGCAAATTCCCTATGTCTTTATTTATGAGGTCCATTATGATCCTCTCCATGGCTTTGCAGATAAGGCTTGTCAAGCTAATGGGCGGTAATTTCCAGGGTCGGTGGAGGCACCGCCTTTGTGAAGTGGTACCACAGTTGCAGTGCGCCACTCCTGGGTACGTATCCAGAGGTAAGACTTTGATTAAACAGCTGTCCTAGCTGTGGGTTTAATTCCTCATTGAGTTCATGGAGCACACAGCCGGGGACACCATCAGGTCCCATGGATGCTGTGTTTTTGCTTTGGAGAGAGCAGTTCTCACTTGGGCGCTGGAGATGTTTGGGGGCTGCAATCGTTTGGTATAGATATCTCTCCTTTTGGGGAGAGAGAAGTTTGCACTGAACCTGTCAGCCAGTATGTTGGCAATGTCTGTAGGATCAGTAATCTTCACATCATTTTGAACTAGCTCTGAGCATATCTGGGAGTTTCCTCCCAGGTTTCTAACATAGCTAAAGAAGGCCTTATGATTGTCTTTTGAGTCTTTAGCTATTTTTCTCTCGAAATTTGCTTTGGATGATTTTATGAGAGCTCTTAGTTTTTACTTATAGTGATCAAGGGTGTCTTACCTTTTAAGGATTTTGCTCTATCTTGTAGTAGCTTCCTCCTTTTGTTGTAGAGTTTGTTTATGGCTGGGGTCCACCAGACTGGACGCTTGCCTTTGGTACAAAGAGTCTTTGTTTTGCTTGGGATTGCCTTATCCATGCAGTCCTGCAGGTGCTGGTAGAAGGCATTTGTAAGTGATTCAGCGGCTTGAGTACTGTTTTCCCGCTCGGGGCCTTAAAGGAGACCACACTAGTCTTTAGAAGTGTGAAGTCGGCTTTTGAGAAGTTCTTTACTGTGGTCTTTTTATTTCAGGTGGGGTGGGATGAGGACCTCCAGCGAGATTAGTTTGTGGTCTGATCTCACCAGTGAGGGTACACCTCCGGTGCTGAACATTGTGCTCCCATGTTCGTGATGATGAGATCAAGTATGTTATCTCCTCTTGTGGGGATGGTGACTAGTTGTTCCATGGCATTTGAGTTTATGAATTCCAGGAACTTTTGGGCTAGGGTGTTTGGGCTTGAGTAGTGTTCCCAGTCTATATTAGGGTAATTGAAGTCACCTAGTATGATGGTGTTTGGTGATACATTTATCCCCTCTAGTGTTTTCAGGAAGGCCATGTGAGGTTCCTGAGTTTGTGAGGGTGGCCTGTAACATGCTACAATTTGCAGAGCAGTCTTGCCTATGGTTAATTGCACCTGGATGGTCTCCGATGCATCGTGCGTTGCCACCAGTCTTGAGGTGTGGGTGTCCTTGATGAATATGGATACCCCTCCTTTCTTGGTATTGTCCAGATTTTGGGGCCGGAACGCATGATATGAGGTAAAACCTGATAGCGCTGGGGTGCTCTCAGGAGCCTTGAACCAGGTTTCTGTCACAGCACAGACATCGATGTTCTCCATACTGAGAAGGGCCTCGAGTGCGTGCATTTTGAGATTTAGACTTCTGGCATTGAGCAGCATTACCCTTAGTTTTTTCCTTTTTGTGTTCTAGGGTGGTAGGTTTAGAATTTGAGCCTTGCCTAAAAAAGGCACTATGGGGTGGCAAGAGCCTTTGCCAATATCCGAATCCCAGGGTGACAGGTGCAAGCCGTCCCTTGCGAAGCAGTGTGGCTTGTCCAGCATGTCATCCCAGGCAGACAGACACTGGATCCCCTTTGAATGACACCAGTGTTTAAGCCAATTGTTAAAGCTGATCATCTTATCTCTGTATTGTGGCATCATTCTTGGTGAAGGTAGGATACTGCTCAAGGTCAGGGTCATACCTGTCTGGGCTACATAATCAGAGAGCTCCTCAATGTCTCTTTTCATGTAGTCCAAGGAGGTACGTCTCAGGTCGTTTACACCAGCGTGGACAATGACTGAATCATATTTGTACCTGCTGTTGAGAGACCTGAGTGCTTGCGTTATGTGGCGGATTCTAGCCCCCGACAGGCAGCTTACTGTGACCTTCACCTTACTCAGTCTGGTGAGCGGTACGTCAGTGTGTCTGACTATGGAG
This sequence comes from Protopterus annectens, assembly GCF_019279795.1. Classification (NCBI taxonomy): domain Eukaryota; kingdom Metazoa; phylum Chordata; order Ceratodontiformes; family Protopteridae; genus Protopterus; species Protopterus annectens. The sequence continues at coordinate 72,749,198 of NC_056726.1, read as the reverse complement.
TCACCAATGACTAGTGTGTCTGGCATTGTGTTTGGCCTTAAGGGCTGTGACTGTTTGACACTCTGACTGTGAGGTCTATGTGTTGCAGGTGTTGTGTTCTGAGGTGGTGGTTGTTTGGGTGTCTGCTTTGGTGGCCTCTGCTGTTTTGGTAGATTTTTGATCAGAGCCTCCGAGTATGTCTTTGTGTGTTTATGTGTATGATTTGAGGTTGTAATGGTAATATGTGAGACTGGGTCTATAGTGTGTGTGGTAACCTTCTCCTCCTGACTGGTCTTGCCAGTCCTATGTTGAGAGAGCTCAGCCTCCAGTTTGGCCGTATAGTTGCATCTCTCGCATGTATTTGTGTTTTGTGGGAGGAGGAGAGGGTTGTCTGTGTACATGAGGCAATTGTAACATTGCCTCAATATTCCCAGGTTCACCAGCTGAGCAGGAGAGGACACTAGCAACTGATCCCTCGACATGCTAGAAGGAATAGACAAAAAAAACTTTAAAAAAGATTCCGGGGGACGTGGGTGACTGAGAAATGGGGGGTTGCCTTTTTGGGGTACTATGTATGACAAGAGTGCCGTATCAAGGTAATAAGTACTGTAGGAGCAAGTGCTACGTTTAACAGATAGAGAATAGTCTACTTGGAGTCAAGTAGAGATGATCTTTTTAATTATAGGATACGCTGATTAGATCAGTAGTATAGTTCGAGGAAGGTAGTTTTAAGGGAAAATTTGAAGAGTGGACTTTAGGTAGCCCGAATAGTTTAAACCTGCTTAACCGGCACTGCCCTAGTGTGCAACAGTAGCAACTCCGCGCTAAATCGGGCTAAAGCGTTCTTTATAGCAGGGGGCTGGAAAGGACAGGAAATGACCCAAAATGGCCAATAAACTACAAGTTACTGCCTTAAACCACTCCTCTGAGGACAAATGAAGGAGTTATGGAAATGACCCCTAGTGGCCAATAAAACTACAGTTTCAAGTCAGTAACCACCTCTCCGGGGCAGGAAGCTGCTCAATGTTAGTCACTGCCACTGATAAACACAGAGACCCTCCTTCAGCCCAAGCAAAAATGGCCTCACAGAAACTTTCAAACAGTTCAGGAACAGCAAGCCTGTAACTGAACTTTTTTAACTCTCAGAAAAGTGGGAAAAAAGCAAGATTTTTTTTTGTTTTGTTTTTACAGAGATAGCAGAGGTTCACAAGTAATATCAAGTTATAACAGTGCAGTAAATGACCCCACACAAGAGTGCTAGGTCAAGGACAGAAAATATGCAAGTTTTAAAAAAAACGATTTAAAATTAAGTGCAAACAGGAAATTCAGCAAACAGCTTTTGGTTGTGCTCTAAATACAGCTACTAATACAGAAATCAAGTTTAACAAGCCAGAAAATGCTCAAGCTAGGCAGCTATGCAGAAAAACTTAGCAAATAAACAGAGAAAAAATACTTAAAATCTCAAAAGTGGCTCCCTTCTTCTCTCAGCGTTTTTCCTCTTGGAGGGTGCTTCACCAACAGCCAACAAGCCTGAAAAGACGCTCAAACCACGAGGCAACTAGGTTTTAAGAGAGGAAGATGAAGGAGTTATGGAAATGACCCCTAGTGGCCAATAAAACTACAGTTTCAAGTCAGTAACCACCTCTCCGGGGGGCAGGGAAGCTGCTCAATGTTAGTCACTGCCACTGATAAACACAGAGACCCTCCCTCAGCCCAAGCAAAAATGGCCTCACAGAAACTTTCAAACAGTTCAGGAACAGCAAGCCTGTAACTGAACTTTTTTAACTCTCAGAAAAGTGGGAAAAAAGCAAGATTTTTTTTGTTTTTGTTTTTTACAGAGATAGCAGAGGTTCACAAGTAATATCAAGTTATAACAGTGCAGTAAATGACCCCACACAAGAGTGCTAGGTCAAGGACAGAAAATATGCAAGTTTTAAGAAAAAACGATTTAAAATTAAGTGCAAACAGGAAATTCAGCAAACAGCTTTTGGTTGTGCTCTAAATACAGCTACTAATACAGAAATCAAGTTTAACAAGCCAGAAAATGCTCAAGCTAGGCAGCTATGCAGAAAAACTTAGCAAATAAACAGAGAAAAATACTTAAAATCTCAAAAGTGGCTCCCTTCTTCTCTCAGCGTTTTTTCCTCTTGGAGGGTGCTTCACCAACAGCCAACAAGCCTGAAAAGATGCTCAAACCACGAGGCAACTAGGTTTTAAGAGAGGAAGATGAAGGAGTTATGGAAATGACCCCTAGTGGCCAATAAAACTACAGTTTCAAGTCAGTAACCACCTCTCCGGGGGGCAGGGAAGCTGCTCAATGTTAGTCACTGCCACTGATAAACACAGAGACCCTCCTTCAGCCCAAGCAAAAATGGCCTTACAGAAACTTTCAAACAGTTCAGGAACAGCAAGCCTGTAACTGAACTTTTTTAACTCTCAGAAAAGTGGGAAAAAAGCAAGATGTTGATTGGAACAGGCCTGGAAATGTGTGCTCTGCTGCTATTACCCTACAAATTTAGATGTTACTGCATTTCTATGTGAATATGAGTGTGGGGGGCACACCTGTCAACAGTACACATTTGCACAGACTGTGCTGATATGGGCTTTAAATTCTGGTTCCATTTAGCATAGTATTGTGTCCTGTCTTGGAGAATATGGATATATCACTACAGACCACAGGTTAGATTGTAATGACATATAACTGAATTTCAGACTTCTTACCCTTCAGAGTCTTACTGCAAATGCAAGGCCTGCTGTGATGTCATTGTGTAAGTCTGGAGGGGGGTATTCCATCACTGTTGCCATTTGTGTGCCCTTGCCAGACATTCCTTTATGGTTTTCTACAGCTGACTTGCCATGTGAGTCTGGGGATGAGTATGGGATACCCACAGTAACATCCATGCCTGTGACCTATGACCCCCCTTAGTTGGCCCCCCACATATACTGCAGTGGGATTTGTCACCTTAAGTGATACTGCATAGTGTGAGGAAGGCAGTATTGTGCAGACATTTCCTGGTATCCCACATAGCTATCAGCTGTCTGCTGCTATCCCAGTAGGCCACCCCATTCCCTTGCATGCATGCAGCATTACCACAGATATGCTACCAAAACATACTAATCTTCATTTATTGTTAAGAAGACTGAATTACCTTGTGTCTGTGGAAGTTGTGAGGATGGTGCTTGAGGGCTGCCTATGTTGGATGCACACAGTACACTGCCTATACATGGTAAGTTGCAGGTAATATGATGTGTGTGTGTCATCCATTTTACTTGTGTGTGTGAGTCAGAGAGAGGTATCAGTCCCTGGGTCCCTACAGTGTCAGTGTGTGTTCTATACGCTGCATCTTTGCCAAGACCTGGGCATACTGGGCATGTCTCCATCTGCCTATGGGACCAGACTCAGGGGCTTCCTCTTCTGAGTCTCTCTGTCCATGTGGAGACCTTGGCAATGGTGGGGGACTGAGTGTCCCTTCCCCGTGCTGTTCCCACTGCAGCTGTTTCTGCAGGATTGTATTGTGTAGCATGGCACATACAATGAACATGTGTGTACATGTGGCTGGAGAGTACTGCAAGGCTCCACCAGATATGTCAAGGCAGCGAAATTGTGACTTGAGCATTCCAAATACATGCTCTATAATGATCCTGGTTTATGCGTGCACCTCATTATGGCATTCTTGAGTGGGTGTGTGTGCATTTCTTATGGATGTCATCATCCATAGCACCAGTGAATAGCTAGCATTCCCCACCAGATGGCCATACGGGATGTCCCCAGTGGCAAATGCCTGGTACAGCTGTGATGAATGCCAAGTGTGGGAGTTGTGATAGCTTCCAGGGCTGCAAGCACACAGATTCATGATAATACCCTGGACATTGCTCACAACCTGGCAGTTGATGGAGGAGAAATACTTGAGGTTTATGGAGACCCTAGCCTGTTCACCAGGTGGTGCTTTGATGTGGATGTGGGCGCAGTCTATATCGCACTCAGTACCTCTGGGTATTTTGCTACACAGTGGAATAGACATATATTGCTGGTCCTCTCTTCATGAATGTTGGGGAAGTAAATGTTCTCACTGGCATGTGGTAGGATGGCATTCAGGAACTGATGGAGTACCCTGGATTTAGATGCCTGTGAGACACCCATGATATTCCCAGTAGGTCTTTGGAAAGTACCTGTAGCTAGTATTCTTAAAGCTACACAAACCTTGGTATCCACTGGGCTAGGTTCCCCTCTGTTGGCTCTGGGTCTGAGTTAAGGTCGGCACAGCTCGATGATTTGCTGGAGTATGTCTCTGTCCACTCTGTAGCACTCTATCTCCAGATCATGTACCCCCTGGTAAGTTAAACTGGGTCTGAACACTCTTCTCCTCCTCCTTGGTCTGTGGCTGTTGTCAGCATTATCCTCCTCACCGCCCTCAGCCTCTAGCACATACTGATGGATCAAAGCAATGGCAGCACCTAATATATTTTCAGTTAAAATTCCCCCGCATGTGTACACCAATGATGCAGAGTTTGTGGAAAAAACAGACTGTAAGGTGTTTGCATAGTTTATACTGTTGTGCTGCAAATGCTGCCTGTATGATAGGCTGACTATGATACATTCCACCTGCCAGCTATGTTATTTGTACTTGATTGCTTTTATTCCATTTCCCTTTTCTTTTCCTTTTTTGCCTTCCCATTTCCACCTGTTTTAAGCCCCAAGGCATGCCTCACACACCTGGTGTGCAAATGTAAACAGTCCTGCTATTTCCATTTTTTTTTTGTTTGTTTTAGACATGGTGCATGCCGTGCAAACCTGTTTAGCTAAGGTAAACAATGAGAAATGGCCCTTGCCTGGACACAAACACACTCTTCATTTCATGGAATAAGTCAATACAGACTCAGACATACTCCCCCTTGCTTAGCTGTGCTTAGCTTAGCTCAAATGTGAGCCATGGAGCTCCATTGTGCTTACACCAAGCATGACACCCCCCCCTTTTCATGTCTGCTGCTACTCCTGCTTACACCACTGCCTTATAGCACCTACATGGTTAGGTGCAGTTTGGCACTTAGCTTCTTTTTGTGATTCAGTAAATTTCCCTCATTAACATACCACACTGCCTTAATCCCTAGTTACTGCACTACACCAGAGCCTTTCCCCTTAACAACCACTGTTCTCTGGTATTGTTTTGATTCTGCATGCTGTATACTATAATGGCAAAATGCAGATTTCCCTGAAATTTGTGTTTTCACATCTTTTTTTTTTTTTTTTTTTTTTGCCACAATCCAGTTTGCTGCCCTATGCTTAAACGGCCAAGATTGGCCAAAAAAAATAACTTTTGTTTTTATTAAATATAAATACTTTTCCATGCCATTGGCCATATATTTGTCCATTGGCATGCCTAAAGATTTTAATACATGCTTTTATTTGAGCTGTCATACCTCCATTTTGATTTTTGCAGAAATGTATTCGGCTAGTAGCCGAATACATTTCTGCACATAACACTATTCCTGCACAGATGCTTGGCTGCTTCCTGAATCAGTAATTTACCTCATTTGCATGGTTTTCGCCAGCAAATGAGGTTATTAGCATTATTCAGTGGTGTCCATGAAGAAATAGTGCTACCAGGCTCATGCACGTCCCTGGGCTTGTTTACTGGATCGCACAGCAGCCATATTTCATCCAGTAGTGCTTATGCTATTCTTACACTCCATGAAAGTGTTACTGAATGCCAGGGTAAGTCTGTTGAACAGGGATTCCATTTTAGTTGAAAAATCATTTTTCATTAAATTAGAAGTCAATCAAAACATAACCATGTGAATAATAATGATTTAACATTTGCAAAATAAAAGACAAGGTAGCATTTGTTAATCTGCCTATTAGTTATAAATGATTGCCACATTAAACTTTATTTGGCTCCTTTTTGCTAAAACTGAGAGCTTTGTAAGCTGCACTCATCGAACAAGTCCAGAGAATTAAATATGAAAATGTGAAATTATGCATAACTTTTATTTTAGTAGATACGTTGTACACAAATGCAAACTGATTATCTAATCCTGACAAGGTGCACTATCAGACATCTGAGACTCAACAGTGCACGTCCAAAAGTCTAAATAATTAAAACATGATGCAAGTAAAACAGTGAAAGATGAAATTTGATGTCACACTTTAAATACATTTTTGTTTTCTGGGCAATGCCCCATGGTGATTCCAAGATCACTGTGCCTTTGATAAGGGAAGAGTTTCTGGACTGCCTGCATATTTCCCCAATCACATTTAATTCCTCAGAGTTTCTGAACTCAAACTACTGGGTAACAAAACTATAACATGAATTATCTTGACTATGGAACTTTCTGAATCAATCATATAAAACTAGAGAGGGGAAGACAATTACAATGTTCTCCTTTGCTTGTGATGCTCCTGTAGTCTTCAACATTAAAGCTACATATACATTGAGCTATTGTCCTAATTGAAAGTTTTTCCAATGATCAAGGGAATCATTTTTTTTTTAATTTCTAGTTAAATATTGCAAACATTACTGCTTTCTCTAGCTATATATGCAGGTCCATGTCATCTGCACAAAGACTCCTGTCCCAGAACCATGGTACTTCTGTTCACTTCTGCAATATCTACTCTCCTGTAACAAAAGTTTATTGCAATGTCAATTACTTTAGCAGTTATCCAATTATAGAACTAGCTGGTTGCTCACCTGCTAAGATGTGCTTGTACACTTGCTAAAATGCATTATAATATTATGAAGTAAATTAAAGATAATTGCATATCTGCTACGATGTTTGCAAACCCTTACATCCCCTGCCTTAGTCAACTTTGTTATTTCTGCACAGATCTCCATAATGCACTTAAATAAACTTTCAAATTCTTACACATAATAAACACACATACTCCCTGACTCTGTACTTGTTGTTTCCTGTATCTGAATCTCCACTGCTCTGCTATCTATATCAAGCATAGTTCTCCACTATTGTATAATATATAACATTTTTAATCTGCTCTCAACTTTCAGAAACTCATTACAAGAATTAAGATTTGAAACTTACCTCTGAAAAAGAAAAGAATGCCTTTATGATCTATTTACCTAACTAATCTGGATTAATTCCGTTGACATAAAAGATCGTTTATTAAAACAATTCAGAGACAAAATATCCACAGTGGAAATTAATGTCGATTTTTTTCTGAGTTGCCTGTTATTTGAAGCAGCGTATCTTTGGGAAGCAGAAGTAACATGAACATGGGAAAAAAAAACTCTGTGAACTCTGGTTGACAAAGCACACTATTATTATCCTGTGGCAATGATCAAACCTAAGTCCCTAGAGTTGACAGACAGCAACAGTAGCCAGTATGTAGCTTTAGTTCACCATTAAGCATATAGTCTCATTGTGCTGCTGTGGCAATTACTGAACTCATTCTGGAATTCTTATGTCACAGTGCATTACTTTTCATACAATAACTGCTGTGTCATCATAGTGTTTAGTTAAAGATTGTATATGTTGAGTTACAATGCATTTTTTTTTATTTTATTATTCTGTAAGCAACTGAATTCAATAAAAATGCAATATAATTTAAGAGTTAGCTGAGAAGGACTGGAGGTATGTATCACTGCAACTAATACACTATCCCAAGATCAAAATTTAATAATTAAAGTCAATAGCCTAATTGGAAGTTAAAATGAAATTACAAGCAAACAGCATTTAAAGTAAAAAAGTATGTTCTTCAAATAATATTTTAGAAGCTCATCCAGAAAACTATAGGAAAACAAATAATGCTTTTCTGTGATTGTTAATTTGTGACATCATACCTTACTCTATACTGAAAATCCTGTGTTCTTTGTTCAATTTACCTGATAATACAAATAACTTACTTTGCTAGCTGAACTGTGATATACGAATATACAAAATCCAGGAATTGCCAAATTGGACATCCAGTAAATAAATAAACAAATAAATATCTTATTTAATCCATCACGGCAGATCTTTCCCCTACCTCTTTCTCTTTCTTCCCTACCCACCTAAGCTACCTGAAGACACCCTACCCTGCACTCTTCTTATAATCTCCTTCTCTCCATCCTCACTTACTTCTGTAACCATAATATGAACACCTCTCTCATATTACAACATCGCTCAATTTCACCCCACTATCTCTAATCATGTAATCTCTAATATTTCTTTAAATAGCTTATTAGTCTCAGCTGTCAATTATCACATACAAATCTGTGTAACAAATAATATTACTATTGGGTTTTCCTCACATTTTCTCCCGAATCATGCTATTTTTTTTCATTGCATTCTACTATGAAACATATGGTCTATGTTTTTTCTCATTACATTTTTTTCACCCTTTGTTTTTTAATGTAAAATGACACTTTGTGATTCACAATATTTGTACTTGATTTTTGAAATATTGTGATTGTTGAGCTTTTCTCTCCAGGCCTCTGCTGAAAATGGGCACTTTCTGGCCCAGTCAGACTTTACTAGTAAACAAATGTCAAATAAATACATACATAAAAGCTTTAGTGATTAATGAACTACAGACTAGTATATGAATCATATCATTTTAGTGTATAATTTGTGTAAAATTATAGAGCAGAAAGCAGTTTTACAAAAAATACTATTGCTCTTTTCTCTATAATGCGTGTAAAATAATTGACAAGAAACTAGCATTAGAGAAAAATATAATTATTCTAGAAAACTGCATAATTACCTTCCCTCTAAAATCTCTGACCATTAATTATTATAGCAAAAACCAATAGCTGGGTGCGGTACATTGAAGATTTACTCACGGTTGGAGTGGTTTAAACAAAGGCAACCATGAGTACATCTCCAATATAGCACACCTAGGCGATGGGTACTGCGATTATACAATGCCACTATTTAAGAAATAAATTACTTACTTTTCTCAAATAATGTCTTTGTATAATGGCGTCATGGTGCGCTTCCACTTTTTTTTTTTTTGCATCCTGCAGCTTTCGTGATGTGCTATTCATACGTATGGAAAGCAAGCGGCTGAGAAAGGAATATCCCTATTGTTTTTGTTTGAAATCCCGATAGTTTAGAGGTATGAGAGAGGAAGAGAGACAGGGCAGAAATACAAGGAAAATAAGTATATTTCTTTAGTTTTGTATAACATACCTGATTTTCTTTGTATTTTCTCTGTCCTCTGTATGGACCTCTCAACCTAACAGCTCAAGAAAAATGGAAAGCCTTAGCATATATTAATAGAAGAAAGTCTGGGTGATCAGACGTTTTTCTATCGGTATATGCTTGATTTACAACAGGCACTTTGGTTGGGCTGACAAATCAGAATGCACATTTTTGAATGTTAATAAACTGTCACTGTATAAGTATAAGAAATATTCAACATCATGAAAAAAGGAAATTCATTTTACTGGCAGAGGTCTAAAAGTCAAAAGAAAATTTGTTGAAGTTTTCACAAATATCTCTTCCGTTAAATTTTGTTAACCCTTATCATTCCAACAGTAATCCTGTTCTTACACATTTTCACATAAATTCCATTTCACTGAGCCAGAAAAATAAATCCAGTACTGTAGCTTATGTAATGAAATTTGGCATTATGTAAATTAGAGGAACAGTAGAAACAATTAACATTTGAACATGGCAACAAAAATAACTTTTCAGTAAACATCTCTACTGGTATCTACAGATTGTACAAGATTATTTTTATTTATTTATCAAGTGTCGATAGAATTAGTCCCACAGTGTTGATGGTCTCTTTTCAGGGCAGACCTGAGGTGTTTTTTGCTCTATTAGGGGAAATTTGGCCAGAGCATTGGGTAACTTCACCTACTCCTTTTGATAGGTGTCTTTGGAACTTTTACATCAAACTGGTACACCTTCAACTGAAGATGACTCCTCGGTTTAATGTCTCATGCAAATGATGACACATTCAGTAGAGCAATAACCTCTAATGCTGTTTTAAGGTCAGTAATGCAATCACCTGGAGTGGGAAGAGAACTCACAGCCTTCTGGTCTTCTAGCAATAAAGTGAGTGGAGTAGCATCAATGTAGATAAACACTGGGATTCATAAAGGGAAAAAATCTTTTTGGATTGACACCAATAAAACTGTCTTGATTTAACACATTTTCCAAATGCAACATATTTACTGCCAATTATTTCTGATCAAGACAACAGTAACAGCAACACATGGATCAATATTCTAATGAGTGCCTGTGAACCTATGGCACCATTAGTTATAGAATTGTATGTTTTTAGCAATATCAAGCCAAGAGTCAAAATATGGCTTTATGGGGTCTTATGGTATTTACAGAATGAAATTTGCAGAACTGCTTAGAGAATGTATACTACTACTGTCTGTGAAATTTCATCAGCAAAATATAATTTGTTTGCTATGTAATACTTCTTATATCACATACAAAACAGTACCTGACCTATGTGCAAATTTGTCCCCCGAACAAATGTTGTTTTTGTCCTCCCTTCATAAAATTATCATAATTACCATTTTGTTTAAACTGATAAGTAAACAAAATTACCACACCCTTCATGAAATTAAAGCAGAAATTTTCTAATTGAGATAACATATGAACAAACCTACAAAATAGCAAAGAGTTTCTAACAGGTATCCACAGGTAAGTGTATATTTCACAGCACCTGACAAGTAGTAGGCTCAGAGTACTTTTGTAGGTCTCACTGGAAAAAGAGCAGCCCTGGCACAACTTTTTAACTCATCATGTTTGGATTCTGTTAGACTCAAGATAATTCTAAATAATCCCTGAACCATACTCTCAGAATACTTTAAAAACTTTTTTTGTGTGAATTTTAAACCACTGGCTTCCTGCCACATACTTCTATCATTAGACTAGTTCTCTGTCATGTTTCCACTTTTCTTTACCTTTTCAAGTTCAGATCCACCCAAGGGAAAAATTCTAAGTTATCCCTGAACCACAATTACAGAATAATTTAGAAACTTGCTTTTTATGACTATTCTTCTTCTTCTTCTTTCAGCTGCTCCCATTAGGGGTCACCACAACAGATCAACTGTTTCAATTTCTTCCTGTCCTCTGCATCTTGCTCTGTAACACCAACCACCTGCATGTCCTCTCTCACCACATCCATAAACCTTATCTTAGGCCTTCCTCTTTTCCTGTTACCTGGCAGCTTCATCCTTAGCATCTTTTTTCCACTATACTCTGCATCCCTCCTCAGCACATGTCCAAACCAATGTAATCTTGCCTCTGTGGCTTTGTCTCCAAACCTTCCAACTTGGGCTGACCCAGTAATATACTTATTCCTAATCCTGTCCATCCTCGTCACACCCAGTGCAAATCTTAACATCTTCAACTCTGCCATGTCAAGCTCTGACTCCTGCCTTTTTGTCAATGCCACTGCCTCCAACCCATATAAGATAGCTGGTCTCACTACCCTCTTGTAGACCTTCCATTTCACTCTTACTGGTGCTCGTCTGTCACAAATCACTCCTGACACTCTTCTCCACATACTCTATCCTGCCTGTACTCTCTTCTTCACCTCTCTTCCACACTCACTATTACTCTGAACTGTTGATCTCAAGTATATAAACTCATCTACCTTTGCCACCTCTACTCCCTGCATCCTCACCATTCCTCTATCCTCCCTCTCATTCACACACATATATTCTGTCTTAGTCCTGCTGACCTTCATTCCTCTTCTCTCTAGAGCATATCTCCACCTCTCCAGGGTCTCCTCCACCTGCTCCCTACTCTCACTGCAGATCACAATGTCATCTGCAAACATCATAGTCCTCGGGGACTCCTGTCTGATCTCGTCTGTTAAGCTGTCCATCACCATTGCAAATAAAAAAGAGCTCAGAGCTGATCCTTGATGTAATCCCACTTCCACCTTAAATGCATCTGTCATTCCCACCGCAGACCTCGCCACTGTCACACTACCCTCGTACATATCCTGCACCACTCTTACATACTTCTCTGACACTCCCAACTTCCTCATACAATACCACAAATTGCCCAAAACTTAAGATAATTAGGCCAGACAAGCATGTGAGAGTTTCTATATGATACAACAGTATCACTGATTTCAGAATATATACATTAATGGTTTATTTTAATGTTTCAGCCAAAAAAAAATCCTAAATGTATGCATTCCAAAGTCATTGACTCTGCTATATCATAGCAAGACTGACACTGATTTGATTAGACAGTCCTAAATGTCTAACAGTATCTTAAACAGAAATCTGTGGTTATAAACCAGGTTGTATCGGTCATTTAAAGTACGCACATGGTTCAACTATGCACTCTGTCTCAATACTTGGAAGCAGAGCTGAGTAAAGTACAAGCAGGATAAAGAACATAGCAAAGCACAAGAGAATCCCATCTTGAGTATGAGATGGAGACATGTAAATCCAAAAGTTTACAAAAGATATCTACCTAAGTTTCATTGATTATAAAAATGCTGTTGACTGTGCACATCAGAAAAAACTCTGGGTCACACTGAGAAGCATGGCTACACGTAAGAACCTGAAAGGACCGTAGAGTTTTTTATGCATAATCTTTAAAATGATCAAAAATTAACAATTCAATCAGACCAAAGAGAAACAGAATGGCTTAGAATTGGTAAAGGTATACTACAATGCTGTAGATGTTCTCCATACCTGTTTAATTTATACACAGATTAAATCATCAAGGAAACAGAACTGCATGAAAAAAATGAGGGGTGAAATTAGCAGGAAGAATTATCAATAACCTTTGCTTCACTATTAATAACATGCTTATTGAAGTCAGAGATGTCTGAAATATCTACTTATCAAAAGTGGGCACTATAGTCACAAATTGGGTGTATACCTTACATGAACCAGAGAAAAATCATGACAACTTATAAATTCCATACATATATTTTTTTAGAGAAGAAACAGAAATAGTAGATGACTTCTACCTGCCTTGATATATTACAGAATAAATAATAAAATGACAAGCAGTCAAGATATCTGATGATTAATGACTCTTGGCAGAACAGCCATGAAGAATGTGTACATCATCTTCGAGTGCAGAAATGTGTCTTTCTGTAAAAAAAATTTGATTTGTACAAGCAGTTGTATTTCTGACAATGTCATATGTCTGCAAAACTTTGACATTGATTAATCAAGGTTTGAAGAAATGTGATGCCTTTTAATTATGGTGTTGACAAACTATACTACATATCCGATGCAATGTTGAGGATATTCATTATTGGATGAGATAAAAACTAAATACTCCTTGGAAGCTCAAATGATGAAATTTCAGCTTTCATATTTCTGACTTATCATGAACAGAGAAAGATTATTAGAAAAAACATATGTTCCAAGGTCATAGATAATCTTAAAAGAAGTTAATCCAAAGGATGGATCAATAACTGCACTGATGAGTGACCCTCTACCAGTGATTATTCATCTGACAAAAAAACAGAACATAGTTTAGGGCAACTATCTATAGGGTAGCGGAGATCAGCCCATCAGGACTTAAAAATACCACATTTTGGATCCAATTAAAGTAAATATACTGTATGAAAGATGCTTGTTTTGACATAGTTAGCACATGTGCAGAATTAAACTCTGTAATACTATACACTGGCAAACAGAGTGTAGGTCAGTTTTGTAGAACTGGCACGTATGCATTCACAAACCATATTCAATAATATGCAAGGAAATTCAGCAGTTGATATACACAGTAAAGTATTGCTTTTAGATGCATACATTGATGCAGATTACATTTTTCAAATGGCTTAAAAAATCTAAAAATTGCATATTTTTTTACAGTAGAATGAATGAAATTAAATAACATTTCATGTCATTTTAAAAAAAAATAACAACAACCAAGTTTTAAAAGTTATCTAGTTAAACTCAGTCTGGCTATCTCAAACTGCTCAACTGTGATAGACACTTCATGCCAGGTAATAATTTCAGAAGGGAACTCACTGGTGCCCTAGAAACCTACAAATCAATGACGCATCATGTACATCATCAAAGACCTTTTTGTGGAAGACAGGCAATCCTTGCAATCCTCACCTCAAAAGTACCAAGCTATAAAGGAGATGGGACTATAAACCAAATCAAAAACACTAGCCAATAGTGAACTACAACAAACAAGGAACTACATTTACAAGAAAATGAAATCCAAGTTCACTTTATCATGATTTACAAAACAAACTTTATGTAGAAAATCAATCCCACAAAAAATACATACATACATAACTAAATAAATAAATCGTAATAAATAAAATAAAATGACGTCAGAAAGAATATCTTCCAGATTTATGGATTCATTTAGATGTCGTATGTGAGAATGCCCATTATCTTGTTTCAGAATCTTCAGCTGTTTCCATTTAGTAGAGAAAATCCCATTTAACCAGAAATGGCACAAAGAGAGCTTCATGTACAAACTTTCTCAACAACTCAGAACCTACACTTTATGATAGAAAACTGTCTCTCAGATCAAAGAAGCAATTTTCATGTTCAGCTATCAAATATTCTTTGACTATACCAACATTTTACACTGATTTCTTGACCCTCAGATGCATGTAGTTTGTCAAGTTATTAAGTCTCTTTAATTGAAATGGATACAAGTTTCACTTCTCTTTTATGTGATGTTGACAGTATATATTAAGCGGGGTCTAAAGCTACTTGAGGAACCAGAGAAAGCCATGGAGTTATCCTTTACGTAACAAATACAGTTAAAATCCAATGGCCAGATAGACAGTAATAACATCAGTAAAACAAGATGTAAAAACATTAAAGCTTGTCAGACATTGTCTCTAGAATATCAACAGCAGAGAAGTACACAAGTATTCAAATAACTCAGAAATTTGGTCCAAGTATACCTGATTATTACATATTTATAATGTTCTGTCAGCAGTGGGGACTGTTCTTTGTGCTAAGCTATTGGGCTTGAACAGCAGCAATAAATGTTATTCTAACTGGCTTGTATAAGCTAGTAGTAATCCCCACAACACCTTGACAGTTTCCTTAGTCATCTGTGACAGTTGTAATCACTTTGACTTGTTTTTTCCACAGTAGGTTTTACAGCCAAACTGTTCTATATCTGAATGCCTTATCAGTGCAGATCGAACATCAGAATAAAGGCATGCTTAGTCCATTAAAACAAAGACTTTTCTACATTTTTTTGTACTCTATTCATATGGAAGGCAGTCAGCTCATGGTTATTTTAATGTAAGGTCTGATTTCTCAGTTTAATTATCCATTAAATTCCAAATGGTGGTATAAAGCGCAGTTATCCTGTTTTAGGATGACGGATGATTACAGCCTTCCCTCCGATCTCCCACACATGCACAGATTTGAAGTATTACCTAATAACAGCCATCTAGATTGGGAGTTGATGAAAATGTGAAGTGATTTTGTGTTTCAGATAGCCCATATCAGTCTCACTGTGGAAGAATGACAATGACCTATATAACTCTACCTCTGGCTAGTGTGAAATTTTATACGTGTCCTCCCCATGGTCGAGTGGCATTCGAAAGACATGCATAGAATGGGTGTGCCTTCGTTGAAGGTTGGGCATCGAGCTGGAACTTCAGCACCTGTAAAAAATCTACTGCCAATCATTAGCGGACCGGAGTTCCGCTGTGGCGACCCCTAAAGCCAAAAGAAGAAAAACAATCTTTAAGGCATGTCCAGAATGACATATGTTAGGACAAAAACATGGGGCTCCAAAATTGTAATCAATGAGAGGCATGCATTTGATGCCTTTTGTGTGTTGACTGACAAAAGCAGGTGATGCTTGTTATATTCTGAATGGATTGTCCATCATTCATTACCTTAATTAATTCTGCAGCCTCAATGACTATGTATGCATGACAAAGTCAAAAGCAATAATTGCATGGTATTTTTTGTTTTTCCTTCAAACTTGGAAACAGACATGATTATGGAGGAAAATCTTAAAATTTATGTTTAAGAATGACCAATCACTTCACTAGATAATGACACATTTGAAAGGTAAACAAATGTTTTAGGGTAAGTTCCCAAATTCTATTAGATATTCTGTAATGATGGTGTTATTAGTTATTTAATTTGCAGAGTGGGCAGGCAGACTTCTAGTGCTCTATACAAGTAATCCATAAGGATTTGGTATGCATATGTAGTACAATCTGTATTGAAGGAAACCTCTCCCCATATTGTGGATTGTGAAGGCATACCATACTCTCGTACACCTTTTACTTTTTTTATGGGGGATAAAGTGATTAGTGACAGGTGAAGCCATAGTTGGGACTGGAGAGAGAGATGTTGACTACGATAGTTTGATTGGGCAAGCTGCCTTCTTTTAGTAGAATCCTTCAAAATATGTTACAAAATAATACAGCAAATATGAATCATTATATCATTAATTTAGTACTGCTTTAAGGACTTGCTTTACATTTCATTTTACTTTTTTCTCTTGGTATCTCCAGCTGATCTAGATGGGTACTAAAGAAGGGCCTGCATAGTTTTTTTTGTTTGTTTGACAAATTACCTGTAGTACTGCTGATAGGTAACTCTGTCAGTAGCCCAGACCTCCATGCACCTTGAAAAATGTTTCTGTTTTATATATTTTTTTTCATTATTGTTCTTTTTAAGATTTGAGACAGTTACTTATTTTTAGCTAAACAGTTATTTTTGGTGGTTTCTGAAAGGTCGCTCTATCAATAGCCCAAACATTCATGCCCCTTGGAAGAATGTTTATGTTTTATATATTTTATCATTATTGTTCTTTTTAAGATTTGTGAAAGTTATTTATTTTTTAGCTAAAATGTTATTTGTGGTGGCTACTTAGAGCTCTTTGTAGGTTCATAGTTTCATAGGTCGACATTAGACTGCTGACTGGATAGATCACCTTTTGTCCTGCAGAGCTATTCCCACTATGTGTTACCCTGTTTTTTGAGTCATACTAGGAAATAACTTCCTGTCAATGAAACACTTGACAAGACTGTGTTTAACAGAAGTTAAAAGGCAACCTTGTTTGACAATAAAGATTAGTCTTTCCCAAAGAAGTCCTGTTTATCTTAACTTGAAGGTACAGATCTATTATGCAGGTGTTAGCAATATTGCAGGTTTTACAAAGATGTATAAGGCTATGAAGGATATGGTTGGTTGAGGTTTTGTAGACTAGGCAGAAGTCACCCCATAGCAGTCTGTACAAGATGGAAAACAGGGAAAGGGCCTTATATCATTCCACTTATGACTTGGAACTCAAGCCCTGACTTTTCTTGATGAACCAACATTTGCATCTTTCAAGTTGATTCATATGTTTTTTTTTTTTTTTTTTTTTTTTTATTAAACCATCACTTACTACATAGGCAATCATACATTTATATAAATGAAAACAAACCACAACAACACAACCCTAGTTGCAAGCATTTTACATCACAAACCATACTGACATACTACCAGTTGCAAACATTATGCATCACTTATAATATGTTTATTCAGAGACATAGCAATGGCAGCATTATTTTTCCATTATGCATCTAATAAGGGAGGAGTAAAGATGGGTGCTAACATGCTTTGACCTAGAAGGTATACCGTTGGTAATCAACTGAGAAAAGCAAAAGGATTTTCTGATGACTGATGATACATAGTAGTCAAATGAGAGATCTTTGTCCATGAATATTTGCACATGTCTAATGACTATACTAATTTTGAGGGGTGTCCATTAATGAAGTAGATGCAGGAGTGCTTATGTTTACCAAGCAATTATACTACAACTTTTAGCATGGACTTGGCATCATTTGTTAGTATGAGGTATTCCTTCCTGCAGTTTAAGCAAGATTACCAGAGACATGACAATAGCTCCAAGTTTGTAATCATCATCGATCTTGGTAAGACCTAAACTTCTAGCATCAACTTGGGCTTCTGTGAAGTATATATCAAAAAGAACAGTCCATATAACAGGCATTGCGGAACCCCACAATAATGGTTCTGTCTGAGGCAATATTGCCTCCAACCCTGATGTGTGGGTTCCATTCATGAGTCAGTTTGCTATTTAGCACTTTGTCTGCAGAGGCTTATATTTAGTTTTTTAATATGCCTATGATGCCCATGTGTGGAATGGTGTTGGAGACCTTCTCCAGGTCTTGGAATTCCATGTGTACCAATTTATGTTCATTTTCTTTTCTTTAACTTTTTTGTAGAAGTCCACTGGATTTAGTTAGCAGAATCTAGTCTTTATGAATGCAAACTAGTTTGCGATGAGGGACTAAAGGCTTCCTAAATTATTGCTTATAAGGTTCACAATAATATATACCATTAACATACAGATAAAGCTGGTAAGTCAAGAGTAAATGAGATATTCAGTTTCATGATTTGAGGCTTTATTTATAGACCTCAAAGTTGTATGACTTGCTCTTGGTTTAAAGGATATCATAGAGCACCTCAGAAGAATATTAAAACTTGACGGGGGCGTGGCCAAGGATGAACACAGGATAGCAGCAGATTTCTTCAGCTCCACCAATTTCATTACACTGACAGGAATTAATTACTTAAAAAATTAATTTTTGAAGTAATTTTCTTTCTAAATACATTTGTTTTATATAGTTCTTGAACTATATCTAAAAAAGAAAGGAAATCTTAACAATATTCCTGTCAGAAATCACTGTGGAAATTTTCCTGTCAGTTTATCAGTCTGAAATGAGTTCCAGTAAGACAAATTCTCAAGACTCCAGCATCAAGAAAGAACTTCAGTCTCTGATAATTATAATCCAGCAACTTACTGATAAAATGGATAAAATGGATACTAAGATAGACACCTTCATAGAAAAAACTACAAAACAAATGGACCTGTTACATACAGACCTGCAACAACAGAAGATCCAGATGACAGGCATTGAAGAAGCTGTGAATGACATGGAAAATAGAATCCAAGAAGAGGAAATCAACATTGAGTTTCTGCTGAAACAAAATACACATTTACAAACAAAGCTGGATGACCTGGAAAATAGATCTAGGCGCAATAACATTAGGATTTTTGGACTGCCAGAAAATATTGAAGGTAACAATATTACTTCTTTTTTAACAACTTGGCTCCCTAAAACTTTAGACTTACCAGAAGCATTCTCTTTTGGTATCGAAAGAGCACATAGATCTATAGCTAATACTAACTCTATCAAAAAATATCCTAGATCAGTTATAGTTAGATTTCTATCATCTTTTGATAAAGAGATGGTTCTTAAATCTGCTTGGGCTAAAGCTCCTGTTAAGATTAATGAGACAACTGTGCGTTTTGACAATGACTATTCTTCCATGGTAATAGCTAAAAGAAAAGTTTTTCTGCCACTAATAAGGGAGCTTAAAAAAGCACAGTTTAAAACATACCTTCTGTTTCCTGCCAAGCTTAAAATCTTCCTTCCTGATGGTCCTAAGTTTTTCGATGATTTAGACTCTGCTTTACTGTTTGTCAAAGAAAAAGGATTTTGGATAAAATAGAAGAAATGGAATGGGCTAGTTCTTCATTAAAGAGATTGGCAACTGAAGCTTTGTGGAAGACTTCAGAGAAGAAGAAGAGACTAAAAAACAAATGATTTGTTATATGTTTTTTCTCTCTCATCATTTTAGTTCATTATTAATCTTTTGAATATAGTTCCTGCATTTCCAGAAAGCCACAAATATTTTGGAAAAGATTTAATCAAAGTTATTCTCTATGTGCAAAGAAATGTTTTGTTTCATAACCAGTCAAAATACCTGAAGATTTAATGGCAAGCTGTGATTCAATTTGTTTCTCTTTCTGAAAAGAAGTAAGGTTAGTAATTTGATACATTTTTTTATCTTTACCTTTTTTCCTTCTTCTTTATTATTTTCTTTGTTTAAACAATGACATTCTATTTAGATTATGTAGTGGGTAAAGGGTGGGGAGGGCAGGAGAGAACAGTAATGAAAATATCATTAATAGAATAATAACATATTTATTCCTTGCAAAAGTTTATAAGTTCTTCAAATGCTATTTCTAATTATACTTTCTTGATTATACTGCTTATGCTTGTTTGTAAATAATCTGTCATGCTTTAACTAATAATAATCAGAACTAAATAAGAGTAAATAATATGTTTTATTTTTAACTCTATTAATATAAACAGTAAGTAACATTCCATTGTATATACTTCTTACAGCTTTCTCTTACATTTTTTTATTTCTGCCTCACTCCCTTTTATTTTCTACTCTCTTTTTCTTTTCTTTATTAATATATAGAAATGCTTTTGATTGTGTGGGCACAGTGAATAATAGGATTTGTATGAAAATTGAGTTGGGAGAAGAATGTTGAGTTTTATTGCTTGTTGGTAATTTTGGGCTTAATTTCACTTACATAGAGGCTGTAATGATCTGTGGAATACATTGTGAAGGTTTTGTCATGTTTAGATGCATTTACACTGCTAAATGAATGTTTGTCACTAGTTTTTAATAAGTTTCCCGCCAAAATGTTAAGAGAGACAATCTGGGATGTGGGCTGTCTCATGCACAGTGTCCATAAACTACTTCAAAAGCTTCAACCCACAGAATTCTCACAGAGAAACTGAAAGCAGTTAGTATAACCTTTGACATAGTTATCACACTGACACACCACAGATTCAGGAAAATACTCTATTCATAAAATATGTCAGTTATAATGTTTTGTTTCATAACCAGTCAAAATATCTGAAGATTTAATGGCAAGCTGTGATTCAATTTGTTTCTCTTTCTGAAAAGAAGTAAGAGGCTGTAATGGTCTGTGGAATACATTGTGAAGGTTTTGTCATGTTTAGATGCATTTACACTGCTAAATGAATGTTTGTTACTAGTTTTTAATAAGTTTCCCGCCAAAATGTTAAGAGAGACAATCTGAGATGTGGGCTGTCTCATGCACAGTGTCCATGAGTTACCTCAGAAGCTTCAACTCACAGAATTCTCACAGAGAAACTGAAAGCAGTTAGACATAGTTATCACACTGACACACCACAGATTCAGGAAAAATACTCTATTCATAAAATATGTCAGTTATAATGAGTTTAAATGATGTAGTTTCTTGTAGTAAGTAAATGTCTTATTTTAGAAGGCATAGAAAATGAAACATTTATTTAAATGTTTTTGAAAATCTACTTAACAGCAGCATAATAATCTGTGTTAAAAATTTGTGTTCCAAACATATACTTTACTATAACTCATTTAATTCATCTGATTGACAAGCATAAATAATCTTATAACTCTATTCTGGAAGAAATGTCATGTGATATATTTTAAAGCAGTAGGTTAGCATGATTGTAAAATCTGGTTACTAATATGTGTTTGCTGTGCATTATTTTGTATAAAGCAGACAGATTTATTCTAGGGACAGCAAGTAGGATAGTGCTCAACAAAGACACAACTCAGTGAGATCATATATATATATATATATATATATATATATATATATATGTGTGTGTGTGTGTGTATGTGTGTGTGTGTGTGTGTGTGTGTGTGTGTGTGTGTGTGTGTGTGTGTGTGTGTGTGTGTGTGTGAGTGTGATGGCTTTTTTTTTTTTTTTTTTTTATATAATAATGCAAGTGTTTCTGAGAATCTGCATAACTATCCAATATGATTTATAATAATTTCTATTAATACAATATTTTACTCTATTGACAAAATGAATGTTTGCCACAAGTTTTAATAAGTTTCCCGCCAAAATGTTAAGGGAGACAA
This sequence comes from Protopterus annectens, assembly GCF_019279795.1. NCBI lineage: Eukaryota > Metazoa > Chordata > Ceratodontiformes > Protopteridae > Protopterus > Protopterus annectens. The sequence goes on along the minus strand of NC_056726.1, from coordinate 72,727,584 downwards.
TCTGAGATGTGGGCTGTCTCATGCACAGTGTTCATGAGTTACTTCAGAAGCTTCAACTCACAGAATTCTCACAGAGAAACTGAAAGCAGTTAGTATAATCTCTGACCTAGTTATCATACTGACACACCACAGATTCAGGAAAAATACTCTATTCATAAAATATGTCAGTTATAATGAATTTAAATGATGTAGTTTCTTGTAGTAAGTAAATGTCTTATTTTAGAAGGCATAGAAAATGAAACATTTATTTAAATGTTTTTGAAAATCTACTTAACAGCAGCATAATAATCTGTGTTAAAACTTGTGTTCCAAACATATACTTTATTATAATTCATTTAATTCATCTGATTGACAAGCATAAACAATTTTATAATTCTATTCTGGAAGAAATGTCATGTGATATATTTTAAAGCAATAGGTTAGCATGATTGTAAAATCTGGTTACTAAAATGTGTTTGCTGTGCATTATTTTCTATAAAGCAGACAGATTTATTCTAGGGACAGCAAGTAGGATAGTGCTCAACAAGCACATAACTCAGTGAGATCAGATACATATATATATATATATATATATATATATATATATATATATATATATATATATATATATGTGTGTGTGTGTGTGTGTGTGTGTGTGTGTGTGTGTGTGTGTGTGTGTGTGTGTGTGTGTGTGTGTTTGTGTGTGTATGTGTGTGTGTGTATGTGTATGTGTGTGTGTGTCTGTGTGTATGTGTGTGATGGCTTTTTTTTTTTTTTTTAATAATGCAAGTGTTTCTGAGAATTTGCATAACTATGCAATATGATTTATAATAATTTTTATGAATACAATATTTTACTCTATTGACAATAATGAGTTTAAGTAAATGCTCATATACAAACAATTCAAGATTTTTTTTGGAAGCTGTTCATAGTATTCACATGACAGAAAATAGCTGCATCTTAATATATGTAATGTCTGAATCATATTAGCCAAATCTTTGATTTAAATGAATGTTAGAACCTAATTTTCTCTCCTCTTGATTTCTAACATCAAGTTTATTTTAATGCTATTTGAATACAACTGTTATATATTACATAGATCTATATAGTAGTATGAACAGTTTAAAAAAAAAAAAGTTTATTTTAGTTTATATGATGCTGTTTTACCAAATGTGTAGTTTTGTCTTGATAAATAATTGAATTGAAAACTGTTAACCTCAGTTAAATATAACTAGTATTAAATTGATAAGGTGGTAGCTGAGGTACTGCTGCTTAGGGTAGGGGGTTAACTTGAGTAGTAAATACTACTCTAAGTTGGAGTTTTCATCTCCAGGCTGGATGCAAGGTTTAATCCTTACATTATTTTCACTTGTTCATAGTTATATGTATATAGTTTTGACATCCACAATATATTTTGTACACTCATTGTCACTACAAACAAAATTGAATCCTATACAAAATCCCATAAGAGATTTAATAAATACAGCTATATTTAAAGGTACACCTAAAAGAGGAGATGTAACATTATTTATCTTGTTATTTGTTATCTCGATCATAAGATTCTTGAGTTTTAAAAATGCCAAATGACATCTTTAAAAGGAATTTCTTTAAACATTAATGGATTGAATAATCTGTGTAAAAGGGCAAGCCTAATAAGATACATTAATTTACACAAGGCCAATCTAGTCTTCCTGCAAGAAACCCATCTCTTGAAAAAAGATATTGATAAACTAGCCACTAATAAGTATACAGTATTGGTTAGTTCAGAGCACACTCAGAAAAAAAGAGGAGTGGCTATTTTATGGAATAAAAGTATGGCCATTCCTAAAACCATTAAGTCTTATCAGGATGACAAAGGAATGTTTTGTATGGTTACAATACAAATTAATGGGAAGACTTACACTTTAATTAATGTATATTGGATACCTGGAATTGGTATTAATACAGTGAAACATCATATTGATAAGATCATATCATTCTCTATAGGGGATATTATTTTAGCTGGTGATTTTAATTGTATACTACATGAAAGTGATACTACCACTATAAGGAAAAGAAGAATTACATCTAATGCAAAACACTTAAATGATTTAGCTAATTCTTATCATTTGAATGATATTAATAATCAGATAGATTCAAAATCATTACCATACACCTTTTTTTCTAACAGATACAAAACTTATTCAAAAATAGATAGGGTCTTTATTTCTAACCAGATGGTAACAGATTTAAATAATTCCAAAATCATTTCATGTCCTATATCTGATCATAACTCAATTGTTTTTGAATTCATGATAAAAAATACTCATAATGTTCAGATCAAAAGGATACCAGCATACTTAACTCAGCTAAAAGACTATAAAGAATATATACTTTCAGAAGTACAACATTTTCTAGACATAAATAATACTCCTGAAGTCTCCATTGTCTATGTTTGGCATGCCTTAAAATCATATCTATATGGACAAAGTATCAGATGGTATAATAATAAAAGGAAATCTTGGGATAAGGAATTGTTAGATATTCAAAGTAAATTAGACTCTTATAAACATAATAATAAAGAAAATATTATGGACAAGAAAGTTATTGAAGAAATAAACAAACTAAATGAGAAATACAAAGAAATTTTAACTCATAAAGTTAAAATAACTTTAGAGAAATACAAGTTTTGTCTTATTCAATAAACCCCAAATACTTACATAGACTTAAAAATAAAACAAAAGATTGAATAAACAAAACCATATCAAAGAAATCTTTTCTCTAAGGAAAAAGAAGAATGTTTCTAGTATACCAGAAATGCTGGATGAATTTAGAAATCACTTTCACAAGATTAACCATAACAACATTAACATGGAACCTAAAGATAAAATAAAGGAGTTTATAACCACAAACATGAATAAAAAGCTTAATAAACAACAGATTAAACTATTGGACAAGAGTATTTCATATACAGAAGTTATTACACAAATAAATAAGCTTAAATCAAACAAAGCACCGGGTAATGATGGTATTATACCAGAGATATATAAAATCCTTTCTAAAACTACATATTCATTAATACATAAGGCTTTTATTTTGGCCCAAACTGAGTTAATAATCCCCCCATCTTGGCAATATACATTTATTTCACCAATTTTAAAACCTAATAAAGATCCAACTAGATGTTCTTCATATCGAACCATCTCATTACTTAATGTTGATTATAAAATGTTTATGAGTATTTTTGCTGATAGATTGAAGACAATCATCCCCGGCATTATAGATATAGATCAGACAGGCTTCATTGTAAATAGAAATACTTTTGATAATATAAGAAGAACTTTAACATTAATTGATTTTGCAAATAGGAAAAAGAAAGATTTAACACTTATTAGTCTTGATATAGGTTCAGCATTTGATTCAGTAAGTTGGGACTATCTGTTTACCTTACTGAAATGCACAAACTTCTCTGATGCATTTGTAAATTTAATTGAGCATTTATACAAAGGAACGCTGGCTTATATTAAGGTAGGAACATATGTTTCACAAAAAATACCCATTCTTAAAGGTACAAAGCAAGGATGTCCACTTTCTCCACTATTATTCACTTTAGTAATGCAGCCTTGGGCTAATTTGATTAGAAACAGTACTGACATAGAGGGTTTTGAAATAGATGAAAATACAACATCAAAAATTCAACTTTTTGCAGATGATGTTCTAATTACATCAGCAGGATCTAATTCTTCTATGCAGTCTTTATTTGATAAAATGATGAATTTTAAAAGTATTTCTGGTTTAATATTCAATGAAGAAAAACTAAAATACTACCTATATATACACGAAAAAATATTCTCATTAGTGATTTTACTAAATATGTACCCAATTCAGGTCAGATAACTTATTTAGGTATAATACTATCCAAAGATATTAAATCTATTATATATAATAACTATAATACCTGTTTTCTTAATATACAAAATCTTTTTAATACTTGGAATAATATGTTTTTACTATGGAGGAGAGACTTACAATTATTAAAATGATAATATTCCCCAAGATTTTATACTTAATACAATCAATAATACTTTCACCTACAAAAATAACTATCAAGAAACTGAATACACTAATGTTAAATTTCTTATGGGCACCTAATAGACCTAGGATTGCATTAAAGAAACATACTAATAGCTGGTCTCAAGGGGGTATTTCTTTTCCAGACTTTAATTTATATATTATCTCTTCTATTATAAAAGTTACTACTTTATTAATAGATCAGTCATATATCGCAAAATGGAAAGATTATTGGGAGCTAATTAGTATGCACTTCATGAAAATCTCCTTAACACATAAAAATATAATTGTAAATAACTCCATGTTGTGGTTGCTAAAGGAATTTTGTACTTCACCTATTACACCTAAACATATGATTTGTTACCCATTAAATATTATTATTAGTTATCGTAACTTTATATTCATGCACCCTAAGTATAGGGAATGGAATTTTATTGTATTCCCTATAATGTATACTCAGTTAATAAAGTTATTACTTTATTAATAGATCAGTCATATATCGCAAAATGGAAAGATTATTGGGAGCTAATTAGTATGCATTTCATGAAAATCTCCTTAACACATAAAAATATAATTGTAAATAACTCCATGTTGTGGTTGCTAAAGGAATTTTGTACTTCACCTATTACACCTAAACATATGGTTTGTTACCCATTAAATATTATTATTAGTTATCGTAACTTTATATTCATGCACCCTAAGTATAGGGAATGGAATTTTATTGTATTCCCTATAATGTATACTCAGGGTATGCTTATGTCATCTACTTCTGAAGGAGCTCATTTAGCTATAGATAATAATCTAAAGTACTGGTATCAGCTGATATCTGATAATAAAGTTAAAAATCTAGATTTCTTAAAACAAGAATTTGATCTAAGAGAAACTTGCTGGTTAGAGGTTCAGATCTTTAGACAACATCTCATTGATAGAATAGATCTAATGTCTATAACAGTTAAAGAATCTATTCCAAAACTGATTGATTACTTGATATTAAATTTACAGCATAACGTTTCTGATAAAGGTAAACTTTCATATATACATAAAATTATCAGACAAGAAACTTTTACAGTGTAGATTCATACTGGAATTATTTCACCTCTATTAATGGGGACCCACCAACTCAACAAGATAAACAATATATATTGGAATCTGCTTATAGAACTACATCTTCCATTGTCTGGAGACTTTATACATGGAAATTTTTACATAGATCTTTTTATACACCTTTGATGATGAATAAAATAAATAATAAAGATAATCTATGTAAGAGATGTAATGTAGAAATTAATGCTGACTGGGCTCATATGTTTTATGACTGTATGAAGTTGAAAGAATAATGGAAGTCAATTAATGAATTTTTGCAGGCTCTTTTTACAGATAATTTCATTATTTCTAAGTCTCTTATATTATTCAACACACCTGTACCTCAATGTGTTAAAAGATTAAGCTTCCCTTGTTATGGTCTATCCTAGCAGTGGCCAGGAAAATAATAACTAGAAATTGGATTTCAGATACACCTCCTTCGTTCAATGAATTTAAAAATGTTATGAATATAATGTGCCATATGGAAATAAGCACAATTAGAATGAGAACAACTAGAAAAACATCATATTATATTGTATGGGATAATTTACAAAATTTGTTAAAAAAATTCTAATTTCAATAGCACGGTATTTTAGTTTAATTAATTGATCTGATTGTAGTGGATGTCTTTGTAAATACTTTAGTTGTTTTGTTGAATATTATAATAATACCTATTTTTAATTACTTGTATAAAATTGTTATGATATTTCTCTTATATGTTAAAACAATAAACCTGTTTTGAAAAAAAGAAGAATATTAAAACTCAGACTCGGGAAGCTATTTTGGCATATATTACCTTTATTGACTGTACTGACTATAGATTGTTAGGTGTTTGCTCAAGCCTAACAAACTGTTTCCAGTGGAGCTCAGTGATAATAATCCAGTTAGAGAAGTGATTTATTCTACATTCAAATATTCTAGATTATGGATTTGGAGAAGACAAATTATTCCCTTGGTTGCCCTTGTTTCATTTATTTAGTGATAATGTGGACCCATGGAATTCTGAGATTTAATAAATATGTGACTTGGTATTAAGTGTTTTGTTTACCTAATAAAGGAGAGTAGATTTATTTATTTTTGAAGCTGTGAAAGAGTCTGCCATTCTCTTTCAGACTTTCATAGTCTGTTTCATCCCACTTGTAAGAAATGGAAACATTAACGCACCTGGAAAACTCAATGGGAACTTGATGACTCCAGTGGCAAACATCTGCAAATATGTGGAGTATGTGAATAGTTTAGCTCAGACTATATATTGCCTATGCTTTGGAGATTGCATTATTAATAACAGATTATCATACTGTTACTGACACAGAGATAATCAGATTGCATTATTTTAATAAATTATCAGATTGTTATTGACACTGAGATAATTTGCATTGGAGGTGGCCCATGTTTTTGCAGCACAATATTACTGTTTAGCAGAGGGTAGATAGCAGCTTTACTGCCACTGAATATGTGTGTGCATGTGAGTGTGTGTTAAAAGAGAGGAGAGTGGATATTGGCCCATCAAGGGGTGATGTCATAATGAGTACTCATGTATACATCAATGCCTGCTCCTACACTCAGCAAAGTTTAGAGCACACAGAAATCTGAAGTGGATGATGCAGGCTTCAAGTATTGTTGTGTGTTGACTCTTGTTGAAAATTAATGGACTGAAATAATCCCTACTGTGATGTGACCCCATCTGTTATAGCAAATAACTTTTGAAAACTGAACTAATTGTACTGTACAAGAACAAAACGGAAGGTTATAGCAAGCGAATTACAAGTGATGCAAGAATACTACAATTCTCGTACAGTATAAAGTTCACTTTACCTGCAAAGTGAACAGCTTTGTCCTACAGCATGAAAGTATCAATTATGTTGTTGCTGAACAGTGATTCTTAGTTTTATGAATCTCTGCATTTTAATATTACAACTGAAGTGTGTTGCAATAATTACCCTCTGATGTGATTCACTAATGTCTGCAATTCTATCACAACATATGGAGATTTATGATGGTAACTCAAAGGAAAAAAAACAAACAAACTCAGAATGCAAATAATTTCAAGCAATTTTGCTGAAAGCCAGTTTCAATGCACACTAAAACAAGGTTCTTTGCAAGGAGGCAAGTAAGTAATTATATGGGATGGAGCTTCTTCTAATGTGTAGAGCAGATTAAAAAAAAACAGAAAGAACAGTAGTGGCAAGTGATGCAAGAGAAAAGGAAACATAGTTAGAAAAGTAAACACATAGAAGATATTTAGGACAGGGATGTATCATACAATAAGTTGTAGAATGTAGAATAGAAGAAAATTCCAGTATGACAGAGGTGAAGCTGAAATAATTACAATTCCATCTGAATACCACTGAAAGCAAGCTAAAAATTGCTATGGCAAAACAAGAGAAGAGTTGGGAAGTCATGGTATGACTAGCATCTAAAGTTGCTGGTTACCCAATCTAGTTATCAAAGTAGTAAGTACAGACATATAGAGTGATGTGAACTATATTCTTGAAGAAGGTACATCCCTTCTCAACACAGTTGTATATTTGACTTAGTTACAGTTAAATTAATGTTTCTAAAAGTCCTAAAGTACAAGTATTAAAAGGGCACTAGAAAAAATGCAAATTAGCCACATAAATACACAGCTGACTAGATTTTTAGTTAGATAAACACAGTCCTGCATGTTCCATTATAAAGATAATAAACAGAGCTATGTATTTCTAAGGGTCTACTTCTAAATTTCTAAGTTTCAAAACTTTGAATTCCTTATGGTCGAGACTATAAGATTGAAGTATCGAAACTTCGAAATTTAAATAAAAAACATAAAAACAAGAAAATCTTTTTGTTACATTTTTGCAGAGGGCAAGCCCCCTGCACCCCCCAATTAAATATACCAATTCTGAGATTGCACTACAGTGAGGAAAATGGTATACTAGTCTGATCTGTATGGCGATCACCATTTAAATGGTAAATATACCAGTCTGATCTGTATGGTGATCTCCATTTAAATGGTTTGAAGCTTCAGAACTTCGATCTTATGTTTTCAATCATAAGAAATTCAAAAGTTTTGAACCTCTGAAATTTAGAAGTACAACCATTTCTAAGCACTTTTGCTGGCTACAATACAATATTGAATACTAATGGTGATAGGCAATCCAAGAAGCAGTTGTTTGTTTGTCTTTTTGTCTTTTCCCGGTTAGGGATCGCCACAGCAGAACTCCGGTCCGCTAATGATTGGCAGTAGATTTTTTTATGGTGCCGAGTTGCCAGCCCGACACCCAACCTTCAGCCCATTCACGCATGTCTTTCAGAGGCCACTCGACTGTGGGGAGGACATGCAGACTCCACACAGAAGGCACTCCAGCTGTGAATCGAACAGGAGAACCTCTTGCTGTGAGGCAACAATGCTACCGTTGTTCAGCTTTAACCAACATGAAGTAATGTACAGAGAGACGCTATGATGTTCTACAGAAAACACCAAACCTGTTACAAATTCAAGCAGGAAAGATGTTAGCAAAGCAATGTGTATGTTCAGCTGGAAAATAGTTACTTAGATGACCAGCAACAAGGACTAGGTAGACCTCATTCTGTCTTATAGTAGTGAGCAGATCTAGTAGTTTCCAAATAGGACAAAAAAGTGCCAATTACAACTCCCACAATAGCAAACTTTCTCTCTCTCTCTCTCTCTCTCTTTCTATACATATACCCACACAAGTGTACAAAGAGATACATCAAGCAATATACTATTAGATCCAAACTGCCCTTAACTTATAACTATATTAAGAAGACAATGACACACATCATGTTGCCGGAGTGATATTTATTGGCAAATATTAGTTACTCTCATAAATACTGAAATCTGCAAAATGCAGTTCAAAAAAGTAAACTTCTTTCATAGTGGTGTATTGACTGTTAAGTGTACTCATAATGGAACATGGTTGTTTCAGGGCAGTGAAGTGCTTTACAGAGCATTAATACTGGGACATAGGAATAACACTTGGCAAATGATCTCAGGGGCCATACACTACCTAGCCATGCGCAACTTTATACAGACACATTTAAATGTTTTTACTACCATTTTTGAGAACTTAAAAGTACACAAATTGCATAAGTCTGTACATGATAACCTTGATGTAAATTTGTGCCTACCCATCCAATCATCAAGACTAAACTTAATGTTACCTAAATTAGTGCTTTATCCTGTAGAAATAACTTATACCATAGGATATAACTACACTGAATTATAATCCAGTCCTCCAGTGAGTGTTATTTCTCGGTATTGATTTAGATCCTAAGTGTGGGTGTTTATAGAGCTAATATTTTCTTCAAAGAAATAGGAGATTGAATAAGATCAGGTCATTTATGCCTACAAAAATTAGACACATGTACCTTGTAGTCACCAGGTCGCTACTGAGCATAAGGAAAGTTGTGTTCTGTTAGGATAGCTGATGCTTTTACCAGCTTTAATTGTCATGTTTGGAAATCTTTTCGATCTTTCCAGTTCAGCATTATGCTTGAATTTGTATATAACAAAGGGAGTTATATTTGATGATGGGTCTGATAAGGGAAAATTGCAGTTGTACGATGACTTCCTTGGATCTTGAAGATATTCCTTTGGAAATTAACTGAACCAGATATAATAATTTCTTGACTATGATGAAAACATGATGACTGAATAAGAGAGAGAGTTGTCAACAGAAGTATGTTAGTCTCCTATTACCATACTTGTCTGAAGAGGAGTGCTATTTACAGGGTCTATATTAGAAGATCGAAATTCCAAAAGAGTGAACGCTCTTTAATCGAACTCTAATACTTGAAACCACACAATATCGAACATATGGAACAGCAATTTTTTGCCCAGGGAAAAAAAATCGCTGCTCCAAAAAAAAAAAAAAATTCCAAACGCAAAACCCCCCTACATATGCCAACTCTGAGATCACACCGCAGTGGAGGAAATGGCAAAGTCCCAACGATGGCCCAGCAATTTTTTTTTCCATGGGAAAAAAGTCGCTGTTCCGTACCTTCGATATTGTGTGGTTTTGGGTATTAGAGTTCGATTAAAGAGCATTTGCTCTTTTGGACTTTCTTCTAATATAAACCCCTATTTAAAATATATGAGGTTGGACCATTTATTTTATTTATTTACTTAATTAGTTAGTTATTTTTTCTTGAAAGCACCATAATGCACATTTTTTTTCTATTTAGCTTAAAGCCTTTTTCAGTGTGTTATTTATATGCATATTCCAACCCAAGCTGTAGCAGTTTAGTATCAGTGGATGAGTGTATAATGGTATCTACCTTTCAGACTTCAACAAGCTTAGCTACTTTTCAGGAATTTTGGCTAGGATGTCTGTAAAATCAATGCCAAATAGGCCAAATAAACCCTGTGATATCCCAGTAGATACAATTTTGCAATCAGAGAAAGTACCATCAACTTTTGCATCCTGGGATTTATTAGACAGCCAATTTGCAATCCAATGGGCAATGTGTATGAATTACATTACGTTTGTTTAATCTATCTGTGTGCAGGATAGTATCAAAAGAAATAGACAGGTAAAGGCAACCAGAGTGCACTGAGTGACTGCTGTCCACAACCTTAGTAAAATTTTCAAAGACATTTACTAGATTCAGGAGACAGAAACATCCCTTCTCAAAACTAAACTGACTGGGGGCCTATATCATTTTATTTGGAATGTCTACATTTTAAGATGATACATTGCATGATTTTTCTTTTAAGGGTAGTGATGTTGATGGTATTATAATCACCTCTGTCTGTAGAGATGACACCCTTGTATTGGGAATCCACAGTGGCTGTTTTCCAGGCAATAGGCACACATCCTTTAGATATGCAGAGGTCAATTTAAGTAGAGGCCTGGACTGTTTACAGTTAGTACTGATGAGAATGCAGCCTGAAATGTTTCTGGTCCCATGGAAGTATTACATTTTAGCCACTAACAGGGATTCTAAGACTTGTTATAAGCTGACTACAGTGGAAAATAAATTCTTAGGAACCTTGGGAGCAACAATGTGTGGAGGTGGGGAAAAGTAAGCACCAAAATCAAATGCACTGGTGGCACAAACCACATGACCCAACTCTCAATAATTCCATCAGGTAGTAAAATAAATAAAGAACTTCATTAGAGTTAAGTCCTTTTGTCCAAACCTTCAGGACTTCATAAGAACTGTTTTTACAAGATGGCACAGGTTTAAGTAACTCATTTATTAGTCATGTGACTAAACAATTATCTAGTGCCCTTGCCCACAGAGACAAAAAAATAAATAAAAATTCAGTTACTTAAAAAAAAAAAAAAAACAAGTAAAACACTTCTTAAGTTAATCATAAAAGTAACATTCTAATAGAAAGATTTTTTTTGTTAACCTCCCATCAATCGAATTAAAATCAGATAGGTATTTATAGGAAACATGCATAACACAGTAGAAGTTCCATGTTTGTTGGAAGTTTATAATTTGGCAGTTAAAATTATGAACTTCCACAAATCAACATGTGCCTTCATAACAATGAGTTTTGAAATTCACTGGTATTTTTTTGTATTCAATATTTGTATTTTAGACATTCAGTGTCTGCAATTTTGGGTTTCATGTTTCTGAGTGGAGGCTTATAAAGAGGATAAGTTATTTTCATTAAAAAGTAGAATATTCAATGAGTCATATGTGTTACAGCAAATATTCTGACATAGAGACACTTCACGAATAGCTCAGCCCAAATGTCATGTTGATCGAATCAAGAAAGAAAAGCATTTTTTTCCAGTGGGATAACTGCTCCAACCATAATTCATGGAGATGTACCTCCATCTTTTCTTCTTCTTTTTATTATAGATATACCTGGACTTGCTGCTTATTGCAAAGCAGAGTAAGTACAATTATCGATTTTTTTCTGGCATCTTTCTGCCTTCAGGCTCATGAATTTTATCTCAGCATCCTACTCCTGTAAAATAAATGGAACCTTGTCGGGCATGAATTTCCACCAAGAAGAAAAAAAATGTATATGCATAAGTTTACTGAAGTCACTGGCTCTTAGGTTGTGTGGTTCAGTTTCCAGTGGAAAACGTGAAATGGTTAAGCCTCTCTGCAGCTGTAAGATATACTACTACTGTCCTCTCTCTCTCTCTCGCTCGCTGTCTGTTTTCTGATCTCATATTCTTTAACAATATGTTTCACATTTCTCTATGAGTAGTACATATTTAAGAATATGACACTTGCTGCACGTTACCATTACGTTAAGTGTCCAGGTCATTTTATATCCCCTTGTACACCATTTCATGATGAGCTCATCATTTAAACATTATATAGACATATTCTTCTTCTGGCCTAACCTCTTTTAATTATGGTTGAATTTCCATAAATTATATATGTATAAAATCAGTGTTATAACTTGGGTGGGACAAAATGATTAGTTTCCTAGGACACAAGGTGGCACGTTTTGTGACTGGCAGATGCTAGTCAAGAAGTAAAACAGTACCAACTTTCAGAAGCATAAATACTCGGGAGCCAGGCATTGTGCAAAACACTTCGATTTATTTATAAGTTAAGGGCTTTCATCCAAATCATTAGATTTCATCAGAACAAAGTACATACCACAGTCTTTTAAATAAAATACAGTACCAATCAAAATCAAGTTCCCACACTGCTTAAAATGTACAAACCCTGATAGGTTCAGTAATATAATAATATATCAATATAATAAAGCATTATCCCTGATATGGTAATTATTAAAAAAATTGCATAAATAAAATTTTGAAATAAATATATATATATATATATATATATAATAGGACAAACTGAATTTATAAATAAAGCATAGATTTGAGCTTCAACATACTAGAGATTGCTATCATGTCATTAAGACCACTACCTGCCATTGCATTCAGTAAAGGTTGCCATTTTAAATATTTTAATTCAAACAATTCATTTAAAGGGCCGCTATTGTCAATAGAAATTTAAAACTTGTGGTCTTAATGTATTTTAAGGTGATTATAATGAGCATTGTGCTCATCTTTATTTATGGTGTCAAAAAGATGCCTATAAATTATTGATTTTAAAGGCTCAATTGTTTTGCCAACATAAAAGCTGGGGCATAATTAGCACTGGACAATGCAAACCATCTCTTTAATAAAACAGCAATATTTATGAAAAGGGATGATATTACTATAGTCCTTCACAAAAAATGTTAAACTTTCCACAACAGAATTACAGTGATTATAATTCCCACATCTAAATATCCCCCTGTGTCCATTCTGGTGTTGTTAATGATTTTCAATCAAAGTTTTGAAGCAAATATCCCTTATATATATGCAAATTTTGGTCTTGTTCCTAGCACTTCACTGCAGTCGTCAATAATAAAAAAAATGCCATTTCCTAGAAATAACTTTTTTAATGCCATTGAAGTCTGAAGTCCAAATTGCAAATAAGAACACAAGGTCTATTGTAGTTAATATCCCCAACCTCATCCTTATCTTTATTTTGTAGTCCACTCCCACCCAGTAACGGCACAAAAATATCCCCACCTCTATTAGCCCTTACCTCATCAAGTATTGTTTAATGAAACTCATAGGATATCCTCTGAGTTTCAACATTCTAATCAATGTAAAACTTTCTCCTGTAAAAATCTTATCCTGAGAAATCATTTGAGGGGGCTAGACCAATTGACTCTTGCTTAAAAAGACTTTGATTTAAAGGGTGCCAGCTAGTGAAATGTAATAGTGAGTTAGTAGGGTTTTGAAAAAAATATTAGACTCAAACCTCAACATTTCTACATTTTTAAAAATGGTAACATCTAAATAATTAATTTGTTCATGTGAACAATTCATAGTAAAACTTAAACAAATTGTAGATGAATTCAAGTAATCAAAAAACTCATTCAATTTTTCCTTACTGTCATACCAGAACAAAATAATATCACCCAAAAATCTACTGTATAGGAAAGGAAAGGGCACTGTTGCTTTTGGAAGTGAATGTCGGTGATGGATTTGTGTTTAGGATAGCAGCATTTCAGCTGTTCAAGTGTGACTTTCAACTGTAACAAGCCATGTGCTACAATTGAAGTGAGTAGTTTTTTTTTTTTGCTTCTCAAATTCGGGTTGAAGGGGCTGCCAGATCAGGGAATTGAACAGGATCCCAGAACAGCTAGCTACAGTTCTGTATTTAATACAACTTTAATGAGTTTGTTAGGTTGTTATCCAGCTACACCATTCAAAATATAATTATAGCTCTTTTAATTCAATATAAGGTAAACATAAGAGTCTATAAGCTTCCCTTTAACTAGGCCTTGGATTTTGTATATTATAATTTACATAACCCTTAATCATATTAACAGGTAGGAAATAGTAAAGTTTTCAAAATATCAATTTCTGTCTCTCCCTCCAGTACTAGGATATCTCTGTTTTTTTTTTCTCTAGAAGCCTCTAGTTGTTACTGTCTAAATGGAAAACAGTAACATAATATCAAAGTTGATGTTTTTCTAACTTTTTTGACAGTATTTGTGTTTTACCATGACCTGCTTCCATCTTCAATGTCTTTCCCTGTTTGTACATATTACAATTTCTGGGATCAGTTGATGGTTAACCCATATGAAGAGAGATAACCATTGCAGTCCTCCAGTCTCATGATAAATTGCCTGTTTTGGGACTATAGTTAAATAGTGACGCCATTGTTCCTGAAGGGTCATGTTTCAGGATATTCAGGAGGCATCCCAGGATTCTGTTGGGGCTCAATGAGACTGTGTTGCTGACCTTAGCATTTGCCACCAGGACCTGCTCACTGTTAATAGTTTGGGGGACAATATCTTTGTAGGTATTTCCTGGAGGTTGGCTGGGGTGAGTGGGGAGGCAAAGTTTGAGCAGAATTTGCCGGCCAGCATGTTTTCTATATCACTTGGGACAGTGAAAGTGGTACCATTAGCCATCAATTTGGCACACTGCCGTGTGCTGACTTTGAGGTTACAAACATATCTGTACAAAGCCTTGTGTTTTTTCTTTTGCCTGGTAGGCTATCGTGATCTCAAAATTGTCTTTGTTGGATTTAATTAATTCTCTTAGTTGCCTGTATAGCCTGATGAAAGAGTTCTTACCTTTACTGAAGTTATCCTTCCTGATTTTTGCCATGACTTTTTCCTTTTGATGTATAACCTGTTTATATTAGGATTGTATCAGTGTTTTTTTTTTTTAGATACATTTGTGTTTACTGCTGGTAGTTACAGCAGCCAGTATGCAGCCATTTTTTCTGCTTGTACAGGGTCTCTGTGAACATTTCCACAAAGGTTGTTGTGTACTATGGGTTAGGAGGGACATTAAACTATTACTGAATAAAAGATTTGCTTGGAATCATTTCTGTTAAATGGTTTGTTGTGGTTACTAAGTTAATTTTTATTTCGAAGGAGATGGCTTTGTCATCAGACCAGGACATGACTTGGGGTGGGGGGGCAGTGTTCTCTCATATTTCTGGGAAGTCCAGTATGTTAGAAGCTCTAGTGGGTATGTACACTATCTGGTCAAGGGTGTTTGTGTTTGGTCTATTTTCGGCTACCAAAAAAAAAAAACTCAAATGGCTAAATGTTGAACTGAAACAGTGAAACAGACATTTAGTGAACACCATCAACATTCAGCATCGAAAATAAAGTAATCAAATGACCAATGTTGGCCAACATCACAAACACAATCAACCCCATACCCCCCTAACTATATAAATATATATATATATATATATATATATATATATATATATATATATATATATATATGAAATCCGAGTTTGCACTACAGTGGGGAATAGGGCAAATTTGAAAGGTTTCCCTTTGCCTACCTTATGCATCGCATTACTTCCTGGCTGTTGGCCAGCTATGGCCATTCTATGGATTTATTGTTGCTGCTGCCAGTGTTCACTAAATGTCCATTTTGTTGTTTCCAGTTTGATACTTAGCCATTTAGGTTATTTTTATTTTGGTAGTCGAACATAGACCTATTTGTGTTTACAAAATCCTGAAATCTCTGTGCCTGCAAATTTGAGGCATGTAGGTTTCCCAGTGTATAGAGGGTTAGGATGGTATTTGATTATATGGTAAGTGTTTCTAGTAGGGCAAAGTAAGTGCTATGGGTTTCATCAGACTTAGAGGGTAGCCTATAGTTTGCCAGGATATGGTATGGGATTTTGGCTATTGTGATTTGCATGTTGAGAAACTCCAGCATATCTTCTTGTTTAACCAACCTAAAGAAGGCTTGTTGTTTGTATATATTGAGTCTCTTCCCAACTTTATTACCTGTTTGTGTTGTTGATGACATAAATGTGCAGAAGACACTGAAACCTTACACTGTCAGAGTACTTTCTGTAGCTTTAAACCATGTATTAGTAAATCCATAGATGTCTATATTCTCCAGGATGTGGAAAGCTTGTAAAGAATGGAGAGTCTTGCTTAAGCAATGAGCAGTAACATATTAAGATTTTCTTGGGTTGTATTTGCTATGTCATAACACTTGTCAATTTGGCATTGCCTAAGAAAGGCTCTATAGGGGAAGATAAAGTTTTGTCCAATATTTGGAAGCAAATGGGGGCAGGCACAGACCATGCTTGAAAAAGCAATGTGGTTTGTTATTCCTGTTTTCCCATGCAAACAAATTTTACATCTCCCTAGAATGACACCAGAAAATATACCCATTATTGAACTCAATCATCTGCTGTTCACATTGTGGCATAATCCTTGGTAACGGTAGAATGCTGTTTAATGCAAGGTACATACCAGCCTAAGACACATATTCTGTGAGATCAGTAATGCCTGTCTTCATATAGTCCATGGAGGTACATGATCATTTACACCCAGATGGACTATGACTGAATTATATTGGTACCTGTGGTGCACTGACTTCAGTGTGTGCATAGCTCAGAGGATGAAGGCTCCTGATAGACAACTGACAGTTATCATTTTATGGTTTAGTCTGTAGAGTGAGGCATCAGTGTGTCATACAATGGAGTCTGCTATGACTAGATTCCTGGGCAGTATGTTTGTTTACCTCATGGGCTTTATTTCTGGGGCTCAGTTGGGTGTGGGTATATGTGAGGTGCTGGGTGCTGCTTTTGGTGAAAACATTTGACTTGGTTGAGGATAAGCTGTGCAGTTGATAAGTTTAGGAGGTCTTTGGGGTTTGAGAAGATTACACTTAAGTTCCTCAGCATAGATTGATGTATGTGTGCAGTGAACTCTGTGTGCATAGTGGGTGTAGTGGGTGTGCTTTTGACAGCTTTACTTGTATGCAAGATTTTTGCCTCCAATTAAGTTGTGTATGTATATCTCAAGCACACCATGTCTGTATTTTAAGGATTATGTTGTTATATCTGAACATATGACAATTGCTATAGTGTCTCAATATGCCCATATTCACCAATCTGGATACAGAGATGTTTGGAAATTGCATACATATGGAATTATCACATTTGAAAGCTGTGAGACACTTCAGTATAGCACTCACAGTATCAAACTGTAGTAAACAGTTGTCTTCTACTGAATGATCATATTACATCTTATTTTTCATAAATATGCAAATTCTTCCAAATGTTTTCTTTCAGTATTAATTCCTCCCTAAAATCCATTGGTAGACAATGATTAAACAGCATACTTCCCAATTGCCCTGATAATCACAGAATGTTCGGATTCATGCCTCATATTTTTGGTCTGTTCTTCAAAAACAATGTGGTTTTCTGACAAGTACTGAGTTCACTAAACAATGACAGACATTTGAGGTTCAGTCTTCATATCTTTCAGAAAATGCACGGTAACAGAAAACCTTTTATTCTAACAACTTTCTAAGTTTATAATAGCAATATTTAAAATTTGTCCCTATTTTTGGGCCTTTACCCCCCCCCCCGATTGAGAAGTATGTGTATTAGTTTGACATCTGTTTTATTACAGTGTATGCTAAGTACTACATACTTTAATAAGAATCTTATCCTATTCCATCATACTTCTATTATCTTTAACTTGTACATAGCTGCATCTATTTCTTTATTTTATATATTTATTTAATTTGATTTATTGTTTGATCGAGTGACTGAGTGTCCTGCATTCTGGTTACTTTGTATTAAACTGCGGTAGACTACAGAAAACATGCCAGTCCACTAAAGAACTGTATTTCCCGCTATAAGACATCATCAGAAGGTGAGTCTGCATCACATGGAATCGAGAAGTAATTGGACAGTTGCTCAGGATACAGTAAAAGAAACACCAGTTTATTAAACTTAATAAATATTTGTCTACTTAAGTAACAAAAGTAAAAGAAAAACTACACATTTCAGACTAAGAAAACCAAACATACAAGATGAGGGCACAATTATAGTTAAAGGAAAATTAAAAAAAAATGCTCCTGATCTTTAAATAAGTTAAGCAAGTGTGATTTATCAATCAGTAGTACTTAGCTTTGCCTGGGTGGCAGTGGATGCAAGGAAAACACTTCTGGAACACATAGACAGTCACAGAGCTGCACAGATGTACCAAATTTATACTAGTTCTGAAAGAAACAGAAAACTGTATATTGAGTTTTCTGAACAATAAAATTACTCTACTTTGAGCCAATTTTGTGTGTTTCCCAACTCAGATAGTCCAGGCCAGCACCACTGTTACTATAGAAGTAATCCCTGTCTTTCTACAGTAAAATAATCCCACAAGTACAATGCTACGATGAACAAATTTGAAAAACTAGATAGAAATCCCTTTCAAAAGGCAGTTTCAAGGCAAATAGTCTAAGAGCAACAGTAGTGAGGTGAAAAGCACTTTTTCAAGTAAAACTGCAGTTAAATGCACAAATAATTCAAGGAAATATTGTAGCTTTCTTATGTGTTTCCCAACTCAGGTAATCGAGGCTACCACCTACTGCCACTTGATGGGTTATCCCAGTACTCTTAATGTAAAAACATAAAATGATTACTTGAGAGTGTAATGCTACCACAAAACAAATTTAACAAACTAGTTAGACACGATTTGACGTCAATCAGACAACAGCAAGACAGTTTGAGCAAATGCAGTAATTTCAGATTTAAATACAGATAAATGCACAGATAATACACAACATTACCAGTCAATCACTTAAATAGTTTCTGGAAGTGAGATTTTTAAATACAAGTACTTAGTTTTTGCCTGGATGGGACATGATATACAAATATCACTTCAGAAGCACAGGCAAGGTTATTGACCTTTGTTGAGCTCTGTAGGAATGAGCCAAGAGCCTCACAAACACTTTAAATTTATACAGGCACTTAAAAAACATAGGAAACTGTGTGCAATCCTGTTAGCAGGGATAAAATTGCAGGAATACAAAAAATAAATGCCAATAACAAATACAAAGTAGCAAATTATACTGTAACACTGTCATGAGAACTTCACAAAAATCATGCATTTTCTGAAACTCAAACGTTTGTCATTATTTAATGACTTTAATCTTCAGTGTTTTGTCAGAAAACACCCATAAATGTTATGAGGAGCAGGCTGAAAATATGAAGCAAAGATTGGGACATTCTGTGAAATACTAGACAGTTGAGAGTATTGCTATGACTTGAGTTTAGTATGCAAAACAGGCCATAACAGGTGGGAACCTGGGACTAAATGTTTAAAAGGGGATTTGGTATAGGAATACTAAAACTCAACACTGATGATTGGAAAATACCATAAGACATAAAGTTGGTAATGTCTTTTCTGTTACCTATTCACTGACTTCTAAGGAGAATTAAAATGATACCACCAATTACAATGCAAGTGTGCTGAAAACATTTCCCCCTGCTATTTTTTTTTTATTTATTTAACATGCTATACATATATATATATTTTTAACATGCTATATCACATAGCTTTGCCATTCTACCCCAAGACTGCACTCTTTTTCCACACCATGCCTGGAACCCAAGTCATCTGAATGTGAAAGTTCTCTTTGGAGTATCATCTGTTTTCAAATTTATCTTGATATCATACATTAAGCAGATTCCATTCCTGTTTAAACAATTATTTTTTATTATGTTGTGTGGTTGGAATGTTGGACATCTAAAATTAAATTATAGCATTTTTCTTTTATTATATACTACATTTAAATAACATTATAAAGGTACTATATGGTGAAACCTTTACAAAACGATTCAAATGCAAGTGGAAATAGAGGGGGTTTATTGTTACTTTTAATTTTGCTGAATATAGATTGTGAGATAGTTATAGGTACATAGGTTCATAGGTAATTACTACGATCATGATCTCAGTGCTTCTTTTTAAGCCTAGCCGTGCTTCCTGACAGTATCTGGCAAGTTTTGATACCCTGGGGTTGTTTTATGGGGTATATGTAGGCTTGGGCAAGAGTGGTCAAGCATTGACAGGCTGCCTCTCTCTATTAGAAATGCAGGTGCCAAAACAGGGGTAACTTTTCTATTCCAATTCACCCTGGGGTTATTTTAAGGAGTATATGTAGACTTGAGAATGAGTGGCCAAAAATGTACAGACAAAGTCTGTCTAACAGCGACATAGTTAGTAAACCAGGGGTAAATTTTCTATTCCCCATCAACTGGACCGAGTTACTCTTGAACTGCATTAGGGAAGAACTCTGCTTCACATGGATGGGAAGTCTATAGCAGAGAAGGAGTAGACTCACCTACACATGTCTGTCCCTCCAACATGTCCTATTTATGTTGCAAATGAGGTTTAGATCGTTAGATTGGGTAATTCTAATGCTATGTGTTTTGTGTATGTACAATAGGTCCATCAGAGAGGGATGAGAGGATGCTTTGTAAGCCAGGCATAGATTGCATCTCAGCAGTCTGTAGGAGACTCAGTACATGGGTAGAGGAATTTGAGGTAGTCCATGTTAATCCATTTACTAGGGGCTACATCTTCTCAACAGCCAGAAAAAATAATTAAAAATATATATTTCTAACATAGCACTAACTGTTTCTTAAGGGCTTACATACATATTGATGAGGCATTTCCTATCAAGCAGCTTTAGCTCATTCTCACGTTCTGTCTTTCTTTCTTTCTTTGCTGTTCTTTGAAACCATGGTTACATGTAGGGAATGTGCCAGCAGTGGATTATAATTAGTAATTTCATTTTTTCCATTATAGTAAGATCATGGCGGTCTAGTTTGTATATATAAGTTGGTTTGGGGCAGAGTAGCTTAAATGCTAGGTGTAAGGTGGTTTGCCCCCTCTAATAAATAAAATGCTTTCTACTATTTATGAGATTTTTTTTACTCAGAATTATTGACAAAAAATCAGTCTCAACAGAACATACAGAAACTTTTTCACAGATACAAAAGCACTACTATTGCCATTTATACGCAAAATAATGCCCTTCAGAGTGAATGTTATGGGAAAATAATAGACCTCTCAGGGATGGACATTCTCTACAACTGTAGCAAAAGGTCTTGTAGCACTGTTGATTATTTACCTAAAAGACCCACCCAGTCAGACATTATTGTTTACCCATTACACCACAGTGCATAATGGGTTTTGCATGAGATGTTAAACTGAGGCCTCATGTGCCTGAATTAGTAGTACCCTAGACGGATGTAAGATATCTCACAACATAAATAAAAAAAATATTAGGCTTTAAACTGAGGTCCCATCTGTTTGAGTTGGTAGCAAATCAGGTGGATGCTAAAAATCTTTTCACATGACTAACTAAAAGAGTAGGGGGTTCTTTATTTAACACATAAAACAAATGATTTACTTATTTATATATTTACAAAATCTACATATTTACTGGCACATATATACACATTTCTAGTTTTTTTTTTACTATTTATCATTTTTCTTACAGTATTCTCATTGTTAGTCTTAATTAACTGACCGTCAATCATACCACAACCGGAATCTAATTTTTCACAATATGTCTGTCAAAATCTATTTCCCATTAAACAAAATTTCATTCAGTCTTTCATTCCAAATGACACACATTGCATAAAATATTTATCTACCATTCTCACATATTCTTTATTCTTGTTCTTATGTCCATGCATAATTATATTCACATATATACTGTTTATGTCATTAATATTCTCAAAAATTTTCTTCACACAACTTTTTCCTGAATTTCATTACTCTTTTACATAAAAAACATGGTCTGCTGTCTCTTCTTTTCTATAAAATAAACACACACATTCAACTTTTTTTGTTTTATAAATTCCCCTTTACTGGTAACTTATTATCAGTCTCCATAGGAAATTCTGAAGCACTGCTATCTTGGTACACCAATTTTTCCTTACTTTAATGGCTTTATTCATGTCTTCTTGCACACTTTCTCTTGGATGTGCATAATATTGTTTCATCACATTATTATACCGCATCCTTGCATCTTTCTCTATATCATCAATTTTTTTTCCACATTCGTATATTTTCTTGATAACTTTTTAATTTCTACATTTACATATCCCTTTTCACTTTTTCTTTCATCATCTCCTAGAAATTTTTAACTTATATTTAAACATTCTCACCATTTATTTCTAATTATCTTCCTTTGTCCACTTTAATACTTTAAACAAGTTTAAAGAAGGAAAATAAACAATTGGGTTTAGTAAACCCAATCCTTTTCATCTTCACTCATCTACAACACACTTGATTTCATTGGGTTTAATCATGAAGCTATTATGAAAGAAAACACCAATTGCATAATTTCTTTCCTGTGTTTTTGTGGGATCATATAAACATTTGACATATATGCTATTTTCCTATTAAGACAGAATTCACCAGATAAACCTTTTCCTGAATGTTAATCTATATTTTCCCTTTAAAAGAAATGTTTCTTTCATTTATTTTGTCTAACCCTCCCGTTGTATTACAATGCCTTCACTTTTCCTAGATTTTATCCCTAAAAAGTACACTTCAAAGAAAATGACATACCTTCAATTTTTCACAACATCACCCAAACCCTTTCATGTAACTTTATTGAATATCACTCCCATTTTCTTTAAACATCCATTAAGATAAAACAACACTTCCCTCATCCATATTTTGTTCTTAGAAACTATAATTATATTGTCTGCTTATCTCAAAACTACTGGAATTGTCACCTTCTTTTCCATTATGTATCATCATTAATTTTATAAGATACTTCACTCACTATTGCATTCACCACCAATGCAAACAATATTCCACTCATGGGGCATCCTTGTCTTACACCACACTTCATGCACATTTATTTACTCAGCCACATATTCACTTGCACTCTCAGATTATTATTTTGTTTTGCTGACATACACAGTGTCCTGATTCTATTACCTGTTCCATACTTTTCCATAACATCCCATAAAGCATCATGTCCAACTGTAACAAATGCCTTGCTAATATCACCTACCATAAGTTTCATATCCTCCCTTTTACTAATAACATCCACAATTTCTCTCACAACCAGTAACAATTCTTGCATCCTTTCCCTTTTATACCATTTATACTTTCTTCTGTAATATCCCCCATCCTTCCTTCCACTGTCATGGGAACATGGGAACATACATTAACATGTAATGTTTATAGTGCCTATACCTGTACAGACCATACTACAACTGTCTAAAAAATAATAAAATTTGAGACACAGTCTTTTTGCAGTTTATTACAGGATGGAAGAACAGTGCGTTGCAGCATTTCCATTTTAAATTTTAATTGATGGTAAATTAGTTAAGTATAAATGATTGAAACACATGTAATGGGTATCTGAGGAAATCTTGTGTCCAAGACGAAAGCGCTTATTCTGTTTGCTCCTGTGGTTAATAAAGACGATTATTGTTCTTTATTCGGTGGTACCTGGACTCTCTTTACTATTTTTGGACGAGTTTTGTTAACAATTATCATCTTGGTTGGATAAAGTGAGGTAATATCTGGAGAGTAATGATTAGAGCAATGATTATTAAAGTTGTGAGCAACTGAAGCCTATACTGTTGTTAATTGACATTTCTCTTATTCTCCCACCCTATCTGTACAAGTAATCTAAACACATAAATCAACGGGTATGTTTTTCACCAAACCTACTGTTGGGACATATCCTATTTTTCTACAAATATTTAAACATTTGATTGTTAATGTTCACTGTTCAAATAATATCATTGGTGGCCTGTTGCTATCAATGTAACCTACATGTCGTTACAATGTCCACTGTGGTTCCATATATGCATGTGTTCTGTTTGCTATGCAACTGTTTCAAATCTGTTGTTTTTGAGTTAATGGGAACACCCATGCATGCTGTTATAACTAATCCTGGAATGCATTGTTCATGACTAACCAACATATGTTGTAAAACCTCAATACCACAGCATGTCTGGGAAGGCTGTTCCCAGCAGATCCGCCTGTCCTGCCTCAACAAGCAATGGCATCAGGCCCCAGCACATCTGGAACCCAACCTGGGACCTCCTCATCCACTGATCCTGCACTGCCTTTGCCTGGAACCACCTCAGTGGATGGGGCCCATCCTCTCCCTGGGAGCGGGTGAGGACAGGACATCGTCACCCATAGTCAGGACCAGGGATTGGTGCGTACTGAGATTTGAAAGGAATTTGGAGATCAGCTACTCCAGCTTGAGGGCCAACTGGCACTTCTTGAGGGTTAGACTGCCCCTCTTGCTCAGCCCCCAGCACAACCACCTTTGCCGTGATGGTAGAGGGGTAACTGCCCATGGGTGGGGACCTCAATCCCAGTGTATCTATTAGGGGGCTCATGGGCATTCGATTCCCAACCACCCTCCATGTCCAAGGTGTTTACCCCCACTTGTCATATACTGCCCATTTCTGCTGTCTTGTCTGTCTTGCCTGTCTTCCTACCCAACCTACCTCCCCAAATATACCTACTATCATTCCCCAACATCCCACTCTCACCTTATAATAAAAAAAAAAAATAAAAAAAAGGCAATCTGTTCCCACAAAAAATGTCGCCCCATACATAGCTGTCCATTTCATACGTGTCCACTGGACACATGTAATCTGTTGTCCTCACCCCTCTCTCAGGGGTTTGAGTGTCCAAATTTACCTCCAAATTCTGTACAAATGCACAGCTGTTACTGTATCATAAATGGACAGCTATGGACCTTCCCTTCACTCGTCCTACACATCCCTAGCTATCTTTCATATTGTTTTTCCCTCTGAATGCCCCCTTTGTCACCACTTTCTTATCACCCCTTTTTTCTTTTCTTTAAAGAAATTTGTGCAGGGGTAAGCAGGATTAAGCTGCAGTATGCTGCAGTAATCTGCAGTAAGCGAGTTTGCACAATGCTATGGGATGCCTACACAGATTAAGCAATTTCCCATTAAACCGTGTGTTGGCATTGCTTACTATCATGCAAACCCACACAAACCAGCTTACAACTGCTTAAAATTACCTTAATCACCCTGTATCCATCAGCCATTGTTCTGCCCAGCAACAAAATAATCATCCCTGCCAAGCCTTGGACCCAGGACCCTGTATACCATAGGCAGAATGACCACTACACCAGCTGAGCTATAATAATTACTGCTGTTTTTTTTTTTTTTAATATATAATTCAGTACAGGTATAGAATAGCAGGGATCAAACGATGTGGAATTAGTCATGTTTAGTATATATAAATATACACATATAGATTTGTATGGTAATAAATAAATATGAAAAGGTATATGTATGTCTGTGAATGCAAAGGCTACTGAACTATCAAATGACATATGTGTGTTACAGCAATATGAAGAAAGTGTCATTAATTGTAGCCCATAGCCCACCATGTATGTGCATTGTCCTACAGATGTCCTGCCCTAACAGGTTGACATGACTGACTGAGCAGCAAGACTGTCATTACAATGTGCCATACTGACATAGAACATAAATGTATAGCAGGTATTACCTGTGCATATGTGTTTATGGTTAGGTGTACCTAGCTGCCTCATAACAACTGACATGGGATGCAAAATGTCAGGTGAATAAGCTGTACATGTTGTACACATGTGTAACCTTAGCTGCTGTGCATCCAACAAAGTTACACCTCTACAGCTACTGGTTGTGTCATTGCCCTGACAAAGACATGGGTATTATAATAATCATGAGTATCACAGTGAAATTGTAGAGGTGGCCAACTGTGTTCTGACCCTGTGTGCATGCCTACTACAAACAGATATATGACCACCCACATAGCTGTATGGCCTCTGCAATACCTTACTTGTAAAACCTGTCTCCACCAAAGCAGAGAAAACCCCTTTGCTGGACAGCAGCAATACACAAAGCATATAATGCAATGCTATATTCACTGAAAAGGGCAAAGTAGGAGCAGGCACCAACTGGGCAGTATGTCAACCTTTGTCTGAATGAGCAGAGTAGGTCACAGGTGGATTGCTGTAAGGCTAACTATGAGTACAAATTGGACACATCCACTAAAGGCAACCACAAGGCCATCTTCACATATGTCTCCAGTCTCAGAGGCACCAACCCACCCACTCTGTAATGGTGGTCAATCACAGCACATACACACACACCATAGCTACAGCCAATCTACTGCAGACAGGTTTAGGGAAAACATCACCCCCCCTGCATCACCATCAGTATAGGTGGATATAAACAGAACATGTACCCCCGCCCTCATCATCATGGATCAGGTGCAGACTGCCTAATCAAAGTTAACAAAAGCAAGTCCCCTTGGGGCTTGATAAAATTCCTGTCTGCATCCTACATGAACCTAGGCATATGCTTCCAGCTCCATTACACACTGTATGCAAACAAAGCCTGGGCACTTCTGACATCCCATCTGCAAGGAGCATGTCCACTGTCATCCCTCTACACAAATGTGAATGATGAATGGGGGTTTATGCAATGTACTACGCTTCATTGAGGGGAAACATGACACATCAGGACCAGGAGTACAATGCATGTTCATACAGTGCTGCCAGGTACACGGGTATGATCTGTTTGTAAGTGGTGGCTAATGATAGTCCATATGCATGTGCTGGCTCTGTAAATAACTATGGGGAATGTCTGAGGTACTGTGATGTATTTCGCTGTGTATGTCTTCCAGGAGGCATGCAGCGGCAACCACCTTACACTCATGTGGAGATAGCAGCCATCACAGAAGCTGTAATCTTAAACTATGCCATTCTTTCTGGCCATAGCTGGCAAAATCGCAGGACCAGACTGCCCTGTCAGATGAGATCCTCCACAGAGTGAACGTGTTGGGCCACCACGGATGCACATATGATCAGGTCAGGCATAAAGCAACTGACCTGACATGTCATGCCTGGCAAAGGGCTGCTGCTGTTGCAAGGGACTGTACTGCTACTGGTGGTAGGCCAGCCACACAAGCCCCACTTATGGCGACAGAGGAGCTCCTTGCCAGCATTGGGTTAGCCCCCACACAAACTCAAACACTGGAAACAGCAGTTGTGGAGGTGGGCGGCACCCAGGCAACAAGCAAGGAGCATCCAGGTAAGGCCAAAGTACACACCAATGTAATGAGGTAGCATTTAAACTGTCTTCTACAGGGTCTCTAGTTGCATATGTCAGTGCAAAATGGATTAGTGGGTGGGGTGTAGTAATGTACACAAGTGCACATCTATGGTGAAGGACAGCAAATTTTGTAATATCATAGTGTGTACTGTAGCTGTGCAGAAACATAGTGTTCATCTTGTACCAATGCCTAATGTGAATCTGTTGACAATACCTCTCCCTCACAACTATATAGGTCCCTCTGGTTTGTACATGGGATAGCAGCCTGAACCCAATAAGTATGGGGTTTCCCTGTTGTGGCTCACCAGTACCCCAGGCATGCTAAAATTAATGCATGTGACCATGCACACAACTGTTACAGTCAGCCATTTGGCAATATCTGCATGTTCACCTGTGGTTTTGTTTACTGCTATGCATCATAGTGGTCATTACAGGGGCCTATTTGCAGGAGATGTCACATATCTATAGCATACCTCACAACCTGTCATTGCAGGACATCTGGACAAAGACCGACAAAATGGGGGGGGGCAAAGGCTCAAAATCTGGGTCATAACTCTAGAAATTAGTGGGATACAGTGCATATAAATGGTGACCACACCTGTTAGAATGCCAGGTATGTGTGATATACAACAATGAAAGCGCAACAGACAAGTTCAAAATACTGCCAACCGTTCATGTGACCTATAACCTGTCCAATTCAATTGTAAAGCAAAAAATCTGTTAGGGGAACAATAATGACACATAACAATAGTACAACAACCTAGATGCATATGTGTGCACAGGCTGCAGCTAGTACTGTGTTGAGGCAGCTTTTGATATAACTACACCAGTACATGTTATCGGGTACACAATAGCCCTCAATTACAGAGACTCTTTGATTAACAGCAGCTAATGGTCAGCAGTTCTACCAGGGTTATCCTAACATATACCCAGTTGCCTGCTACAGCAACAGTCATGGTACACATAGAGCTGACAAAGCTGTTAAGGGACTACATGTTTGAGATATATCAGTTTGGAGAAAGGTACCAAAACATTTCCACAGCATTACACATACCATGGAAAACAATGCAGACAGTCATCAAAATGTGGTGAAAATATTGGGCTACAGTGACATTGTGAAGGAGTGGACATCCCACCAAACTCAATGAAAATACAAGACCAAAACTGGTCAGGGAAGCTGCCAGGAGCTGTACAGCAACAGTGGAGGAGTAGCAGGACTCTCTGGCAAGTACTGGGTGTGTACTACATGTCACAACAATTTTCCATGGTCTCCATATATCCTGCTTATAGCGTAGGGTTGGAAGATGGCAGAAGTTACTCACACCAAACAATATCCAGGTCTGCTGAAAGTCTAAAAACAATACATCAGGTCTCCAAGAAGCAAGTGGGAAAATGTTTTATGGCAATATGGTACCATGGTTGAACTCTTTGGCCACAGTTCTGACAGGTGTGTTTGGCGCAATATCACCACTGCACATCACCACAACACCACCCCCATGGTGAAGCATGGTGATGGCAATGTCCTGATTTGGGGTTGCTGTTTACAAGCTGGAACTGGGGCTGTAGCCAAGTTAGAGGGGATTATGAACAGTTCCAAATAATGGTGCCTTTTGCCTCCAAAATGTTCTGGTGTCTACCACATAGCTGTGGATGGTGAGGAAGTCTACCTTTCATCACAACAATGGCCCAAACCATGCATCCAAATCAACAAAAGCATGGCTTCACCAGAACACATGCAACAATCTGCACTTGCCCAGTCAAAGCCCACACCTACGTCCAATAGGATATATGCAGAGTGACCTGAAGAGGGCAGTGCACAGGGGATGCCTTTGCAATCTGACATTGTTGAATGTGTTTTGCAAGGGAGAGTGTGCAAACATTAGCAAGTCAAGATGTGCCATGCTGATAAACACCTTCCCAAGAGAACTACATGCTGTGATTAAATCAAAAGTTTCTTTAACAGAGTATCACTTTAAGAGTGTGCACACTCATGAAACCAGTAAGTTGTACCTATTTCAGTTACCAGATGTTACCTGTAACTGATGTGTATGTTCTTCAGTTGGATTGCAAAGGTTATATATCATATGAAATTATGGCAATGTTATGACCTGATTTCTGAGGTCTGATGTGATATATCACAGCAACCTGGCATGTTAACAGGTGTGTGTACACTTACTATATCCACTGTAAGCTTGGGAAGTTGTCGAGTAACCGGCTTTGTTTTAAAATATATGTACTGCAGGTTATGCAGCCTGCACCTCAAATTAGGACATTACTTAGTGGCACCAATCCACAGGCCAAACCAGTAATGTATCAAACAAACACAGAAGTTATAAGGAACAGACCAAACATATGAGCCACACATGTAGACATTCAGCAAAACCTTGTACAGTTGGGGGGTATGTTCTGTAGGAGTTGCCACAGTGTATATAGGTGGACAGCAATAATTTACATAGGGTGCAGTTTGTGTTAGGTGAAGGGCAATCACCTAATAACACCACTCACATATCCCAGATGTGTATATTAGTAGCAATGGTAATTGGAAAGGGCTGCACTGCATGATGCTGAGGGTCCATCCAGAGTGTGTATATTGTTGTCTGACTGTGTGTCATGAATGCCCCCAGTCAGCTAATGTGAGGTCTGTGTAATGCCTTTGAGGCATCTCACCTATGTGTGTGTGTGTGTGTGTGTGTGTGTGTGTGTGTGTGTGTGTGTGTGTGTGTGTGTGTGTGTATACCAGCAAACCTTATAGGGCTGGTAGTAATTTACATATGTTGTTTTTCCCTCAAAGGTGGACATAGTGGCTGCAGTCCTTCCCGCTCTGATACTGATGTCAGTGTCTTAGCAGAATCTGGCCATGATGATACTCATATTAAGGCACAGGTGGGGTTGCAGGGGATGATACTGTGCCATTGGTTGGCATCCCACTATTGTCAACCACATCCTCGCTCACAGTCACAATGCCCACACGTACACTGTCACCAGTAGCCACAGATAATGGACAGTTGGTGGGTGGTGGCATGGAACAGGCTACTGTGGTGACTATGGCAAGTGAGGGTGAAGGCAATGGCCATAGCTATAGTGCTGGTGAGGTCCCACACAGGCAGATGGGCAGAGGTGCTCAGAGGAGGTATGCAGCCCATCATACCCCTGTTGCAAGTGCCATGGCAGCAGTCACCAGACGCATGTTTCAGGTTGTCATGGTGTCACAGCCACATAATGAACATAATACCAGACATATACGCAGGATTGTGGATGAGCACATCCCTGGTGTCCATGGCAATATGAACTCACTGCAGCCATCTGTGAGTGTACTGGGGTCATGGATCAATAGTGGGGGGAGACCTTGTCACTCCTCGACTGTGATATATCTGTACTTGAGCATTTGCCAAATGCTGGCCAGCAGCCATGTGGCTGTAGGGCAGGACCACGATCAGCGGAGGGTCTAAGTGGCCATGCACCATCACATTCCCATGCTGGCAGTACCACCAGCACTACTGAACGGTGTGTGTTGTTTATGCCATGACACAGCAGGCCATGGGCACATGATCCTGGCCATTCCCAAGAGGGACGTGGATCCAGCAGGCAGCAGTCACCAGCGGGGAGTAATATTGCATCTGGACTTGTCCTGTTGGTGCCAGTGGAATCGTCAGCAGGCCCAGTTCCTGTGTCAATGGCCGGAGATGGTGAACTGTACACCCTGCCATGTACAGCCCACAGTTGTTCAAAATACACCTGTGTAGGGTGCCCACATGACATTACTGCATGCATACAAACACACACACATCACCATCAGATAAGTAACCTACACACACAAACACACGCACACACACACACACACACACACACACACACACACACACACACACACACACACACACACACACAAACACCCCACCCCTGTACTGCCAATTTAATGAACACCCCCAAACACACACACATGATGTCAACTGTATGGCCCAGCCTAGGCTTTTGGCAAACCCACACAATACCCTGTGCATATGATGTTACATGTGCCACATCCATGCCATCCATACCATCGATGCAGGGACATGCTTATATAGGTCTGATGCACAGGGTGACTTTAGTAGCGTGTAGCTATTTAATGCTGTGTAAGGTTCTGTCATCTGACATTTGTAATAGGAACACATCAGACTATGTGTGCACCTTTTCAGCTATGATGCATTTTTGGTGTTAGTAACACTAAACAAATGTGTTCTCAAATGCTGTATTCTGTTTGTGTTCTGGGTGTCTGTGTGTCAGCAGAATGTGGCCCTGCAGACATCACCATAGTAGGGTATGGCAGTCTTGCAACAAATCAACCATGTCATTGTCGAGGTACGGCTGTATCTGCATACATTTCCCAGGTCTGTGTAACAGTTCTTGCATGTGCCTCACAGCTTAAAGGCCTGAGGAGCTGTATATAATTCTATGGTGGTTGACATCAGCTCTAGTAGACTGGACAATGGTAAGTGTGGTGGGTGGAACACACCTCAGATTGCTAACGCCCTCAACCCTAGAGGATATTGTGTCGACTGAACAGAGAATACTGTTCACACACACACACACACACACACACACACACACACACACACACACACACACACACACACACACACACATAAAATTTGAAACCATGCCCGTCCAATGGATGTCGTTCGCACAGTAAACAAGATACTCTTCTTTCACACACATTTTCCAGGACTGAGATTAGAACCCCTATCTATTTATTGTTTCTACATTGTTACACATTTATCACACATGCCATAGAGATTATTGGGTGACATTTTTCCAAAGGTACTTCTAAGGTGAGGAACATCACTAGGCCTTGCAAATTATGACAATGGGTGATGTACTGGGTGAGAGAGGCCACAACATAATGTAACCTACACATATACACACTTACACACAATAATACACACACATTTGCCAAGACTCATATTAGAGCCCCTAGCTATGTGTTATTGGTATTATAGTGTTAAGCAGTTACTGCACACACCACAGAGCTTATATGTTGTGGAGTGTCCCAAGGTACCTATATAGTAAATAACATCTACAGCACCTGTAAGTTATGGAATGGTAGTTGTACTCGGTGAGACATGCCACCAGCAACTTTCTCCTACATGTTTACACACTCACAAACACTTTCATAGACACAAATCCACACACATTTGACAGTACTGAGATCCATAGGTTCAAAGATTCATATGTGTGTACATGGCAAATGGCCATGGAGGCTTTACAAGCCAATCCTTGGGAATACACTGGCATCATGCCATCTGACGATACTTCCCAGAGTGTCGACTGAGTAGAGTCACTGGAGTGATCCCCAGGGTGGGTATTCTATTCCCCATCCACACTTCCTGATTTCTGTTGAAGAGGGCCAGTTATGTGCTCGGATTGACATGTATGTGGCGTCTATTCCATAGCATGGCCAATCTCTGGGTTGTGAACCTGTCCCTCCAGCATGTCCTGTTGATTGTGAGGATGAGGTTGAGGTATCTGGGGCATGTTGTGTGGACAGATTGGTTTCCTCGGATGTAACATTTCATGGCTGTGTATGTCAGGCAGAGATCCCACCTAAGTAGCCAATATGAGACAGAAATTCATTGCAGTTGTTGGAGTCTGTCCATATGGGGCAAGTGTGTAGTACCTAAGATCCTCTTTGTCAGGTACTTTTGCAGCCTCTCCTGTTGTTGCTGGTGTCCAGTGGGGTACATGGCAAATGGGCCATAGTACACATTGACTGACCTACTGAGGGGAGTGCACAGGGAAACACTGTCCTTTTACTTCAACACCCTGAGTCAGGAGAAGTGACACATGGAAGGACTTTCAGAAGACAGTGCCACTGTGGTGGTCACCATAGAGCTCACTGCCAACCTGTGTTCCCAGTTCCATTATACCAACATAAGTGTTCAGTGGACTACCATCAATGTATTACTTTATGGGAACCATGTTGTACCCAAAGGGGAAGGTGGCACTTCATCTGGCATTGAGCTTATGTTCAGGATTCTGACAACAGTCATAGGTTTCACGGAGGCCTTTGTGAAGGATGTCAACCTCATATGGGGGGATAATAATAGCACCCATCTTGCAGTCATCTGCAAACATTGTCAGACAGGGCACCTTTGTATTGGGCTGGTCCTCAGAGGTGTGGATCCCAAACATGAGAGAACCCAGGTCCACAACCTGTGAGACTCCACTCGTGACTGTTCAGCAGTCTGACATTGAGTCTGCTGCTTTCACACTGTGGGTTCTATCTGTGAACCAGTTTGCAGGCCACCTGTTGATGTAGGGCTGGCTGCCTACCTGAGTGTGTTTGTATATGATTCCTGAGTAGGAAGTGATATCCAAGGATTAGATGGGCAGCCTATCTTGTTATCTATTCCATACTGTCACATAGTTATTGCACATAGCACAATGCATATAGGGCTGCAGAGTGTCTACAGTGGATGACAACTGTGGGCATTGTAATGTGGACACTAGGACATGTACTGGGTGAGCAACAGCAAAAAGTAGCAAAACCCACCCCTAATGGATATGGTTCTCACACAAACACAACAACCCCCAAGAGACAGGATACTGTTTACACACATACACATGCAACCACTTGCACAGACTGAAATTAGAACCCCTACCTATCTAGTTATTGCTAATACGGTGTTATGCATTTATCACATGTGCCACAGAGCTTATAGGGTGATGGTTGTCCAAATGTACTTCTAAGGTGAGGAACATAACCAGTCCTTGTAAAGTATGGCAATGGGTGATGTACTGGGTGAGAGAGGCGACAAAATAGGTTAAACTACATATATACACAATTGTCAGAACTAGGATTAGAAGTCCTGCCTAACTAGTGATTTGTACTAGAGTGTTACATAGTTATCGCATGTGCTTTAGAGTTTATGGGGCTGAGAGCTGATGAAAGGGACTTCTAAGGTGACTGATATCTGCAGGACTGCTAAAGTAGGGGAAATGCACTGGGTTTGAATGGACCCAAAAGATTTAACTTATAAACACACACACACACACACACACACACACACACACACACACACACACACACACACACACACACACACACACACGCACACTTTTACATTTTCCTAGACTGAAATTAGAGTGCCTACCTAACTAGTTATTTGTACTACAGTGTTGTGCAGTTATTGCTCCTGCCACAGAGCTTATGAGGCTGATGTCTGATGGAAAGGGCTTCTAAGGTGAGTGATATGTAAGGACTGCTAAATTAAGGAAAGGGGAAGTGTACTGGGTTTGAATGGACCCAAAAGTTTTAACTTCTAAAACCACACCCACGCACACTTTTACATTTGCCAGGACTCAGATTAGAACTACTGCCTGAACATTTATTTATACTACAGTGTTATGCAGTTATCGCACACCCCACATAGCTTATGAGGTTGAGACTTACTGAAAGGGACTTCTAAGGTGACTGATATCTGCAGGACTGCTAAAGTATGGAAAGGGAAAGTGCACTGGTTTTAATGGACCCAAAAGCTTTAACTTATAACACACACACACACACACACACACACACACACACACACACACACACACACACACACACACGCACACACACACTCACACACACACACACACACACACACACACACACACACACACACACACACACACACTTTTACAGTTGTCAGGATTGATATTAGAACTCCTACCTAATTATTTATTTGTACTATAGTGTCACACAATAATCACTCATGCCACAGAGCTTATGAGGTGGAAGCCTCATGAAAGGGACTTCTAAGGTGACTGATATCTGCAGGACTGCTGAAGTAGGGAAAGAGGAAGTGCAGTGGGTTTGAATGGACCCAAAAGCTTTAACTTATAGAGAAACACAACACATTTACATTTACCAAGACTGAGATTAGAACTCCTACCTATTTATTTGTACTATAATGTTACACAGTTATCACACACACCACAGAGCTTATAGAACTGAGGTCTGAAGAAAGGGACTTCTGTGATGACAGACATCTTCAGGACTGCTAAAGTAGGACACTGGGGAGTGCACTAGATGGGGAAGGCCTGTTCATTTCTAGATCCTACTGACATTTCTCTATGTGTATGCGCATGCCCAGTGTGACCTTCTAGAGTAAATGTGGGACCCCATTCCAGGGATTGTTGTACTCCAGTCCAGTTTGTTTTGTGCTACAGCTACATCTCTCAACCAGTTGGTGCAGGATATCTGGAGATAAAATGGGGAGATAATGTGCCATACAGGATTGTAACTATTTCTCTCAGTAATGTATGGGTTGCTAAGGTTATAGGGCTTGTTTTAGCAGACATCTGACATATATGACATTTGAAACTGCCATGTATTGTTTCAGTACCTCATGACATATCTCCTCAGAGCATTACAGTGATTTACCAGAGGAATATAGGATGGATGATGCACACACTAAAATTATGGGCCAAATGCTACACACTCTTGAACAACCCAGCCTGTTGAAAGGTGCACCTATGAGCAACTCACTGATGGAGCTGAGGAAATGGTCCATCACCTTGGTGATATATTACAATGGCGGAATCTCTGTGCATTTCTGTTCTGGCCTGGTTTGATTTCCAGTCCACAGTTGGGTAATATTAGTCAGACAGGATCAGGGTGACAGGCAGACTCCAGATAGATTTGTAGGGGATAGGATATGGTGGGGGATGTCCTGGGTCAGATATGTTTTCCTATAGCTACCAGTACTTTGCATAGGGGCCTTCTCAAAGGTTGACTGCACTTGAAGGGTCTTGTGTGTGTCAGACTGTTTGACCAGCCTGGAGGTGTGTGTATGTCTTACATATATGTATGGACCACCTCATTTTCCTTGGATGGACACAATCTGGGGTCAGGATGTTGCACAGGATGAGTGACCAGGGCAGGGTGTGTTACTCCCCATGGCTGTGGGCCAGGGTTCTGTGGTTGCAGACATGTCACCATCATCCAGGGTTAGGACTGCCTGTAATGAGTGCATTCCCATGTTTAGACTCCTAGACCTGCCTGTTGACCGTACAGACTATCACAGAATGTCCACATTCATGACTCATATATCTGGTTGGTTTCCCAACTGAGTGTGGTTTTCAAGGAAAAGTGTTTTGTAAGTAACTCAGGGCTGAAGTCAGATATTACTGGCAGTTGACTTTGCAGTTTCAGACTTCATACCATCAGACATTCCATGTTACTACCATCATTCCATCAACTTTCTACCATTATTAGAGCAGTATTTCAAATGTCCCCTTCTCTTTGGAAATTTTTCACCCATTATTCATGGCTTTGTCCAGATGTCTGGCTCTCTGACACTGGCAGGTTTTCTCCTAGCAGTTACCAGCATGGTCTTACTTTGCATTTTGTCGACTGTGTTTTCTTGGTGTTATGGACCCCATGACACTCCCTAACAGGGCTCTGTGGGTGAGATATAGGAATTTTCCACAGGCTTGTTGGTCATGTGTGACAGATGCAGGCAATCTGCAGCAAGGCAGTACATTCTGATGGTCATATGTTCCCAGGCTGCTGGCGGTGGACAACCCAGGGATGGCAGCAAGAAGTTGACTGTGGGTGTTACTGACAATTGCTTTCTGTTTGTGTTGAGCTATCACTCTAGTCGACAGCTGGATGCTGCTTCAGGCTAGGAATATGTTACTGCATTTTTATGGGACTATAGGGGTGGCACATCTGTACAAAATACACATTTGCAGAGACTGTGCTGATATTTGCTTAACATTTTGGTTCAATTTAGCATAGTGGTGTGCCTTATATTTGAGACTACAGGCATAACAGTATTGACCACTGGTCAGATTGTTCTGCACAAGCATTTGTAGTTTCAGACTTCTTACCTTTCAGAGCCATACTGCTACTGCCACACCTGCCGTGATATCAC
Organism: Protopterus annectens; assembly: GCF_019279795.1. Taxonomy (NCBI): domain Eukaryota; kingdom Metazoa; phylum Chordata; order Ceratodontiformes; family Protopteridae; genus Protopterus; species Protopterus annectens. Next base: position 72,690,175 of record NC_056726.1, on the reverse strand, counting down.
TGTGTAAAGGTCTGTAGGTGGGAATTTCAAAGATGTTGTCATGTGGGGGCCTTTGCCAGAGATTTCTGTATGGTTTTCTACAGCTGATCTGCTGGGTGAGGCTGGAGTGGGTATGCGACCCCCACTTTGACTTCCATGCATGTGACCTATGACTCACCAGTTACTTGGCTCACCACATATACTACAGTGGTATTTGTCAACTAGGGTGGTACTGCATATTGTGGGTAGGCCAGTACAGGGAATACACTTCCTGCTGTCCCACAGAGCTGTCAGTTGTCTACTGCTATGCCAGTAAGCCATCCCATTCCCTTGCCTTCTTGAATCAATACCATAGATATACTATCAGAACATTCTACTTTGTTCATTTATTAAGGAGACTGACTTACCTTGTGCCAGAGGCTGTTTTGCGGACAGTGCTTGAGGGCTGACTATATTGGATGCACACATACGCTGCCTATACATGGTAAGGTATAGGTGGTGTGATGTTAGGCATCCATTTTACTGTGTGTGCGAGTCAGAGAGAGATCAGTCCCCTCGGCTCTACAGTGTCAGTGTATGTGCTATATGTTGCCTCTTTGCCAAGGACAGGGCATATTGGGCATGCCTGTATCTGCCTACAGAGGCAAGCTCAGGATGTTCCTCTTCCAAGTCCCTCTGTGTCTGTGGAGACCTTGGCAATGGTGGGGGCTGTGTGGCCCTTCTCTGTTTTGTTCCTGCTGCATTTTTTCCGCAGGATCATATTGTGTAGCATGACGCATACTATGAACATGTGTGAACATGTGGCTGGAGAGTACTGCAAGGCTCCACCAGATATGTCAAGGCAGCAGAACCGTGACTTGAGCATCTCAAACACATGCTCTGTAATGATCCTGGTTTGTGCATGTGACTCATTATGGAGTTCTTGTGTCGGTGTGTGTGCATTTCTGATGGGTGGCATCAACCACAACTCCAGAGCATAGCCAGCATCCCCCACTAGATGGCCATATGGGATGTCCCCACTGGCAAATGCCTGGAACAGCTATGATGAATGCCAGATGTGAGAGTCGTGATAGCTTCCACGGCTGCCAGCACACACATTCATGATAATGCCATGGGCATCGCACATGACCTGGCAGTTGATGGAGTGGAACCCCTTGCAATTTAGATAGACACTACCCTGGTCACCAGGTGGTGCTTTCATGTGGATGTTCGTGCAGTCTATGGCACTCAGTACCTCCGGGTATTCTGCTACATGGTGGAAGAGACACATATTGCTGGTCTTCTCCTCACAGGTGATGTGGAAGTAAATGTGTTTGGTGGCATGTGGTCCTGGAACTGTTTGAGTATCCAGGACACTGATGCCTGTGAGACCCCCATGATATCCCCAGTTGGTCTTTGGAAAGTACCTGTAGCTAGTATTCTTAAGGCTGCATGTACCTTAGTATCCACTGGGATGGGTTCCCCTCTATTGGTTCTGAGTCTGAGGTGAAGCCAGCACAGCTCAACAAGTGGCTGAAGTATGTCCCTGTCCACCCTGTAGAACTCTACTATCTCCAGGTCATGTAGCCCCTGGTAGGTTATCCTGGGTCTGAACACTCTTCTCCTCCTCCTCCTCGGTCTGAGTTGGTTATCAGCATTATCCTCTTCACTACCCTCTCTCTCTAGCACATACTGATAGATCAAAGTAACAGCAACCCCTAACATGTTTTGTTAGTTTTGTCAGTTTAAAATTCCCCCGAATGTGTACACCAGTCATGTAAAGTTTGTGGGAAAAAACAGACTGAAAGGTATTTGCATAGTTTATAGTAGTGTGCTGGGCTGCTGCCTGTGTAATTGGCTGATTCTGATACATTCCACTTGCCAGCTATGGTAGTTCTCCTTGATTGCCTTCCTTCAGCTGTTTCTCTATTAAAGCCCTGATGCACGCTGCTCATACCTGATGTTCAATTGTAAACAATTCTGCTATTTCCTGTTTTTTTTTTTTTTTTTTTTTTTTTTTTTTAGGCCCAGTGCACATCGTGCGCACATGATTAGCTAAAGTAAACACTTTTAAGGAGAGCTGGCCCTCCCCTGGATGCGAACACACTCTTCATTACATGGAATAAGTCAATACAGCCTCAGACACACACCCTTGCTTAGCTGTGATTAGCTAAGGGCAAACCCAGGCAACAGAGCTCAAATGTGCTTACAGCAAGCATGACACATCCCCTTTTCATGTTAGCTGCTCATCCTGCCTACACTCTCCTGTTCTAGCACCTACACAGTTAGGTGCAGTGAGCGGACTTAGAATATTTTGTGATTCAATAAATTTCCCCTCATTTTCATACCCCACTGCCTTAGTCCATAGTTACTGCTCTGACATGGAGCCTTTCCCCTTGACAACCAGTGTTCCCTGGTAATGTTTTGATTCTGTATGCCATTGACTATAATGGCAAAATGCAGATTTCCCCTAAAATTGAGTTTTTAAATTTCTTTTATTTTCGACATGATCTCATTAGCGCGTCACTGCCCTATGCTTAAATGGGCTTAAATGGCCGAGATCGGCCAAAAAAAAATAGTACTTTGATTTTTTTATTAATTTAAACACTTTCCTATGCCAATGGCCATATATTTGGCCATTGGCATGACTGAAGTTTATAATACATGGTTTTAATTGACCTGTCATGCCTCTGTATCGCTATTTGCAGAAATGTGTTCAATTAGTAACCAAACACATTTCTGCAACTAGCACTGCTCCTGTACAGATGCCTACCTGCTTCCTGAATCACTAATTCACCTCATTTGCATGTTTTTCACCAGCAGATGTGGTAATTAGCATTCTGCATGGCTTATCATGCAGGAATAGTGTTGGCAGGCTCATGCATGTCAGATCAGCTGTCTGCTGAATCGCTCGGCGGCCATATGCAGTGCAGGAGTAGCTACACTGTTCCTGAACAGAATATAAAGTTTAATGAATCCTGGGGATTATCTTTCTTTTCCTAACCTTATTTTGCATTTTTTTCTTTTTTTTTTTGTCATTATTTTACTATCCTGTGTTACTCTGCATTTTCTTATGTTCATAGGTTGGTACTAGGCTATTGAGCCTAGGGCCTATACAAGCCTAGCCATAACAATTCCCTGGCTATTTCTTCCCACAGTATTTACTTCTCTGGACCCCCTGTCCAACAGGGTGACTGATGTGATCCCCAGGGTGAATTTTCTAGCTCCAATCCAATCACCAAGGTTCCTTTTGAACAGGGCCAAAGAGGTGCTCTGCTTGACATGTATGGGCAGTCTATTCCAGAGTCTGGGGAGTCTCTGGGTCAGGAACCTATCCCTCCAGCATGTTTTGTTTACTGTGATGACAAGGTTTAGATCCCTGGAGTGTGTGTCTCTGAGGGATTGGGTTTCTTTAAGTGTAGCATGTCCAACATCTCTGGGTTTGACATGGCCTTGTATGTTAAGCAGAGATCACCTCTGAGTAGACGATATGCGACAAGAGTATACGTGAAGTATTTTTAGATGGTCAGCATAGGGCATCTGCTTTAGGTCTGTGATTCTTTTAGTGGGGTATTTCTGCAGCCTTTCCAGTTGTTGCAGATGTCTTGAGAGGTACATATCAAATGGTGCATTGTATTCTATAATGGGTCTAATGAGGGATGAGTACAGTGCGACAATGACTTCCTTTTTTCTGGATGAAAAGTCCTTAGTGATGAGGTGTGCCACATAGAAGGATTTCCTGACTGTTGTGGTGATGTGGTTATCGAAGGTTAGACCACTGTCCAGCTGTGTCCCCAAGTCTCTTATCACACTTTCAGTGTTCAGTATACTGCCACCTATGTGGTAATTCATGGGTACATGTTTTTTCCCAAAGGGAATAACTATACATTTCTTGCCATTGAGCTTCAACCCATGGCTCTGGCACCAAGCATCTGTCTCTGTAAGGCCCTTTTGAAGAATATTCACATAATTTGGGGATTCAATAATGGCTCCCAGGTTTGCAGTCATCTGCGAACATTGTTAGCCAGAGTCCCATAGTATTGGCCTGAACTTCAGAGAAGTAGATGCCAAACAAGAGCAGTCCCAGGACTGAATCCTGAGGTACTCCACTTCTCACTTGTCTGGAGCTGGATTTGGAGTCAGCTACTTTTACAGTCTGGCAACCCATCGAGTGACATAGGGATTAATGCCCAGCTTAGTAAGTTTATCTATGATTCCAGAGTGGTGGATGGTGTCCACGGCCTTGGTGAGGTCCAGATAGGCTGTGTGAACACCTTACCCTGGTCCACAGCTCTAGAGACAGATTCAAAGAAGTCAATCAAGTTCAGGAGACAAGGTCAGCCCTTCACGAACCCAAACTGTGTGGGGTCCAGTGTTTGAAGGTTGCCAATGTCTTTGTTTATAAGTTCCATGATAATATGTTCCATGGCCTTGCAGATCAGGATTGTCAGACTGATGTGGCAGTAGTTCCCGGGATCCAAGGTGGATCCCCCCTTGTGTACTGGGATAACTGTATCTGTGCACCACTCAGTGGGCACAAAGCCTGAGGTGAGGCTATGATTAAACATGACACTTAGGTGAGGTGCCAGTTCATTTTGTAGTTCATGTAGTACACAGCCTGGGATGTCATCTGGTCCTAAGGATGCTGTATTCTTAGCTTTGGAGAGTGTGTATTTTACCTGTGTGGCCATTATAACCAGAATTTGGCAATCTTTCGGTATTGAGATAGGCCCTTTATGGGGTTTGAGGGGGGCGAAGTTTGCACTGAATCGGTCTGTCAGGATATTGGCAATACCTTGGGATCAGTATATTTAACGCCATTCTGTTGTAGCTCAGAGCAGATCTGAGCATTGCCATTTAGATTCTTGACATAGCTATAGAATGCCGAGTGGTTGTCTTTGGAATCTTTCGCAATTTTGTTTTCATAACTGGCTTTGGAGGATTTTATGAGGGATCTCAGCTTCTTACTGAGGCTGGCAAGGGAGTTTTTTTGCATCCTGTGATTTTCCTCTTTTCTGCAACAGATTTTTCCTTTTGTTGTAAAGTTTGTTAATGAAAGGGACCACCAGATTGGCTTCCTTTTTTGGAGGAGAGTGTCTTGGTTCTATTGGGTATGGCACGACTCATGCATGAGTGGATGTGCTTGTACCGTGCCTTAGTGTAGGATTCAACAGTCAAACTTTCAGTTCCCGTCTGCATGGGTGTCATGAAGTTTGTCACTTTTGACTTGAGTAGCATGAAGTTGGCTTTGGAGAAGTTTTTTACGGAGGTTTTCTTACTGGGGGGTGGGGGTGGATGTGGATGTCAAGGGTGATTAGCTTATGGTCAGACCTGACCAAAGAGGGGGTGACCATAGGTGTGGAACATGAATTTCCCATGTTGGTAATGACCATGTCTAGGATATTGGAGCCCCTGGTAGGACTAAGGATTAGTTGATCCAGGGCATTGAATTTATGAATTCCAAGAACCATTGGGCAAAGGTGATGGTACACAAGTAGTTTTGCCATTTCATGGCAGGGTAGTTGAAATCACCCAGTATTAGGGTGTTTGGTTGTATCTTAATATTGTATCTTAATATGTCCTTAAATCATAGGTAATCACATAATGTAATATAATATAATATAATATAATATAATATAATATAATATAATATAATATATCATTAATAACTTTTTTATCTCTGCAGACATTTTTTTTTCTTTTTCCCATATTTGTATATGCATATAACACAATCTTACTGACTTCATTTTTTGTTTGGTCACATACTCATACTAACACCCTACCTGCTAATACTACTTTCACATTTATTTTATTCCCTATCATCTTTTAACAAGTACTGTAATCAAAGAACATGCATCCTTCTGTATGGTCTACACTACCATTTCTATCACATCAATTCAAACTTATCTCTTTTACTTATTTCTACACGCATTACAAGGAATTGATGAAAAGTTCTAAGCCCAACCTAGAAGGGAATGACATGGAACCATAAAACTTACAAGTTATTCAACATATTTGCCTCAAAGTTCAGCACACTTGACACATCACATCTGAAGTTTCTGTAACCCTGCCAAGGAAAGTTTAAACTCTGGTCACTGAAATACTGCTCTACTGCTGCAATCACCTCTGAATCACTCAAAAATCGTCTTTTCAAAACCTATTTAAGGTTTAGAACCAGGAAATAGTAAGATGGAGTAAGATCTGGTGAGAAGGGAGGGTGGTCTGTGCACTCAAACCCCAGTTTTGTCAAAACATCCACCGTTATGCCATCCTTGTGAACAGGTGCATTGTCTTACAAAAAGAGAAGACCTTTCTGCAGCTTCCCTGTCCTTTTTTCTTTCAATGCCTCCTTTAATCAACACAGCAAGTTACAGTAGTATTCTGATTTAACTGTTTGGCCCCTTGGAAGATAGTCCATCATTACAACACCTTCATTATCGCAAAACACTATGGCCATGACTTTTCCTGCTGACTTTTGAGTCTTGAACTTCTTTGGCTTTGGTGAACCTGAGTGCAAATTTCAGGCCCTCACAGCCTTTCGGACAACTTGGGTTGTGAAGGTATAAATGAAGTCCTATTAAATTACAACTTAGATTCTTTAAACGACGCCCAAATTGGTCAATTGTCTGATTCTAGGTTTAACATCGACTTAAATCTTGATAATCCATTTAATAACTCTAAGACTGACAGAAATAGAGTCGTTTCATTTGCCACAACCTACACCAAATTGAGCCCTGAATGTATCAATATATTGAACAAAAATTGGAATTTGTTCAAAAATAATACACCTTTAATAAATAAAATAGGTCATAAACCCATGGTGACATTCAGACGTGGTTTAAACTTGAAGGACTCTTTGAAATTTCAACCTGACTTGTTGAAAAAAACAACCGGGATGTTTAAATGTGAATCATGTAGTATGTGCAAACATGTTCTGATTAGTAATACTTTCACATTGGATAATGTATTATATAAATTAAGCGATAAATTTAACTGTAACTCAAAAGGTATAGTTTACTTGGCCAAATGTTCTTTATGTGCCGCCTTCTATGTGGGTAAGACTGAGCGTAGACTTAGAGATAGGATTTACGAACATATCTATGCAGTTACCCACAAGAAGGCTGACAACACGTTGGCAAAACATATTATGTGTTTCCCGGACCATGCGTTTAAATTCTTGATTATAGATAGATTAAACATCAATCCTAGGGGGGGTCCTTACTCTCTGAAACTGTTAGAGCTAGAATTGAAATGGCAAATTAAATTAAATGCTAGTAATTATCCAGGTCTTAACGAAGCTTTATCAATAGGGGTCTTATTAAAGTTAAGAAGTTTGGTGAGGTAATTAATATTAATAATATATTTATTTAATTTACACCTGTTTTACTATATATATAAACATTAATTGAATAAATATAATAAACAGAGTTTAGGACCAGTGAACTAGTAAGTCCCTATGAAGTGTCTTGAACATATGACATATACATTTAGTCTTCATTATTACATATATTTTTTTTACTTTGATTATTTTTCATTTATTTTTTATTTATTATATTTATTATTTGTTAACCTAGGTTAGTCATGAATTTTAAATTCTTATGACTAGTAACCTAACCACTACATTTTGAGATTTTCAGTTGCCTTTGTTTACATTGTATAAATGAACACACACCTGTACCTACTAGGTGACTAGAAGTAGGTTTAGGACAAAATGGTTGGAAGTTTCACATGTATTTTTTCAGAGATCTACTTATTTAATTCAACAGTGCATCCTTTTTAGTAACATACCCTTCTTCTTTAAAAATTGTGCCTTTAGAATGACTAATTAATTACTTAATTATTTTATTGATTAATTATGGCGCCTTTTTTGTATAAAATGTGCTGAATTTTATTTGTATCTTGTATTCTGATGAAGGCTATCTACTGTGTGCCGAAAAGCGCTTAAATTAAAGTACGTCTGTGTTCCTGTGCTGACTGGTCATGGATTTTACTTTTTCGTTTTGAACCTGAGTGCTGCCATTGCATGGACTGTTGTTTTGTCTCAGGATCATAGTGGTGTCACCATGTTTCATCAACAGTAGCTAGTTGTTCCAAAAAGTTGGCACCAGCTCCAAGAAAATGCCACAAAATCAGCTTGGAAGTGTCCACTTGACATCTTTTCTCATCAGCATTCAAACATTTGGGCACCCCCTTGGCTTACAGCTTCTGCATACCCAGCTGCTCATGGATTACAAACCCATCACATTCCATGGATATCTGTAGTGTCTCAGCAATTGTTTTAGCTGATATTCACCAATCTGCCAAAATCAGGTCATGGACATGGCCAAAAATTTCAGGAGATGACACCATTTGAAGCCTCCCAGACCTTACTGCATCTTCAGTCTCGAAATATCCATGCTGAAAATTTGCACACCACTTTTTCACAGCTGAGTAATAAGGGCACTTGTCATGCAATGTTTGCATCATACATTCATGGGTTTCCCTTGGAGTTTTCTTTTGCAGGAATAGGAACTTTGTGATGGCTCGGAGTTCCACACTTGAAAATTCAATATTTTTTGTTGACATAGTTCAATCAATGATCTGAACCAATGTCAAAACATAGCATCATGATTCTGAAAATTGGCACTTTCCAAGATGAAATAACCCTCTTTTCAGCTGCAGAAGAAAATAGCACTCAGAGTTTAGAAAGCTGGGAGGGCTTAGAACTTTTCAGCACCCCCTCATATATGTTGGAAACAAATTACATATCCATCAATTTGTTTACACCATTCAAGTACTACCAATCTCTTCATATCACCATTATGCAATTTACATTAAAGACACAACAATAAAATTAACATTTTCTTCTGTTTCTGCATCTTTTGGTTTTCCTTTTGTTCTCCTTACCTTGTCCACTGTAGACTGCATCACTTGAATTCCTAAATTTCTGACTCAGTAAAAACAAAATAAAAACTCCAGCAAAGCTAGAACTTTCACTGAGTGAGCTCCCAAACCTCTTGCATCAGAGGCACTTGGGATATATGCAAATTAGCCTTATGAACATCAGGTGTTTCAGCTAATTGGCAATTCTGAATGCCCATGACTTGTTTTGTCATTTTAATGGACAATTTCAGGCCAATAAAACCAAGCCCTACTAGCTGTGGATATGCATATTTCGGCCTTGTTATGACCTTGTCAGCACAGCACAAGCAGAGTGTTTGACTAAGCATAAGAAACACAGGGTTGTTATACCCAGCTGATGTCCATTATCATTAGGGTCACTGCAAAATTGCACTTCATCTTTCTCGTTGTGAAGTGCATCATATTTGTTATTCATTCCAGACCCTTGTTTTCTCTTCCCTCCTTATAATTTTTTGTTTCTATGTTAAAATTTCCTCTTTGTTGCAGCCCTGTTTTTTTTTTTTGCATTATTTTCTCATCTTCCTCTATATGCTTAATCTCAAGACTTATACATTTTTTTCACATTCATTTATGAATTGTTTTTCCAACAAAAGTTTCCAAAGTCACATCATAAAAATATATTCAGTCTCTAAATTTATTAGATCTCTAGTGATGATTACTTTATATCCCAGAGGTGAAATAATACTGCCAAAATATAAATTACCTGTCAATGGACTTTTCTTCAGTTTTTAGTTTAATTCTTAACACCTCCCTCTTCTAACTGCTGGTCCCTGTTCTACATCTGGCTGCTGAATATTTTCTCCACTGTCATGTAGCCACTGTTTGTTTGTTTACTGCAGTCAGTGCAGCACATAGCATTCCTTTAAGTGCTAAGCACCCCCTATTCTTCTCTTGTCCTTGATTTATTTTGCACTGCTTGTAGCCCTCATATGAAACATACACAACACCAGTTGGATATGTTTCCTCTTCATGTCTCCCATCCTCCTTTTCTTCTTTTTCAGTTCTGTTATTCTCTTCTTTTCCAATCAACCTCTCAACTGCCAAAGTACATTGCACCACCTTGCCTTCCCCTGCTTCATTCCCTTCCATCAATGACGTTAATAACGGGGTTGCCTAGCTTCCCCATGCTACAGCATTGGCTTGAGTGTTGGCATTCTCCACATAAATGCCTTTTCTACCACCATGGAATCTACCATGCTCACTGCAAAAAGTCAATTGCCTTTTATCAATGAAGAGAAGCTCTGGCAGCAGCACTCTGGTGGCACCTATCAGCTTCGAAGAGTATGGGAAGTTTCCTCTGGTGCTCTGGGGAAATTTTACCTTGTCAGCATAAATGACACGTAATTTCTCTGCTGAAAAAAGGCTAGTGACTTTGTGAGACTAACACAGTCAGCAAAGTGTAAATAAAATAAATCAATAAATATCTTATTATATCTGGCTGCATTCATTGTATAAAGTTGAACTGCTGAGTATTGGAGTTTTCTTTTACTGACGAGTTGAAAAGTCCTTCCGACAAAGTTGGTGGTAGTGCTAGTTATACCTCAGCAGTATATAAAGGGAGCTCATTTCAGACAGGGTATTTACTATTCACACAAAAGGAAGCATTCAAAATATTTTTTATTTATTATTGTTGGTTACGCTGTATAAAATATGTGCTATACCGCGAGAAGATTGGTAAAATAAATTATATGGCAATGCATGATATAATTTAATCAGTCTACAGCTGCAAAGATCAACATGCTAAACACTGAACCAAAACTGATTGATGCCACATGTGAAAAAAATCAGCAGTTTCCTTTTGCAATTCATAAAAAAAAAAAAACCCTACTACTAACTTCAGACATAAATTATCTGAATAGTGGCGGTGTTATGGACAAGGTATTGCTTGCGAATATGTTGTAGGTTTACTACTAGTAAGGTGTAAGGTAATGCTGAGAGTTGTTACAGTGTAGGTGCAGTACAATGCATATAATATTTCTACCTGGGGTATTTTGTAGGTATAGTACTATACATATATTGGTGACAGTGTTGCTAATTGTTACCTTTCGTGAATACAGCTATGCACTACTAGAGTGATTACTCTGTGGCTGTTGTACTACATGTGTGTTAGGTAATGGTGTTATCGGTGATCATTCTGTAGGTGATGTACTACACATATATTGGGAAACATTATCACTGGTGATATATTCTGTACATATAATATCACATATACAGTGGCTAATACTATTGTCAGATTTTCTGCAGATATAGTATTGCATACACATATATTGGCTGACAGTGTTGTCTGTGATCTTTCTGTACGCATAGTTTGTTGCAGATATTGGGTAACTTTGTAGTCAGTGTTATTTTGTAGAACTAAAACTACACATATATTAGGTGACACTGTTCTTCTGTGTGCAGATCTTTGGCTAGGGTGGGGTAAAGGGGGAAGTCAGCCTGTGCTCAAGTTGCCAGGGGGTTATGTTCATCAGGTTGTGTAATAGTGTGGTAATGACATTGATTTCTGAGGTTGCGGGGATATCACAGCTTCAGAAATCAATCTCAATACTGCCTTGCTATGACTGAAGAAGTGAAATGCTCTGTTTGTGGTAATTTAACTGTAACAAGCTATTTATTTTTAATTTAGCTTATTAATTCAACATTGAGGGTATGTGTCACTTCAGGGAACTTCTTTGGTTCACATTGTAGAAATAATGCCCTTGATTATACAAGTCTAAGTGACCAATATGAATACTATATGTAGACTGAATGAACACCCATAGCATGAATTAGCACAGAATGCATCCCCTGCCTTAGGATTAGTTTTTTATCACTGCTATTTCATTTTCCTGTTTTTGTCTATAGCCCTCCAGGTAAGTGAAACATCAAAGCCATTCCGTTACAGAAAGCAGGGGTAAAATGAGGTATACATTTGTGGAACTTTGTAGAACTAAGATTATCTTGTTCAAACTATTGTTTGTGCCATATTATAGCATACTTATGAAATACTGTGCTGGTAGTCTAATCACCTATAAGTGAAGTATTGTAAGTACTGTGTCTTTCTGAGAATTACTGCATTTTACATGGCATTTTAAAATATAGACAAATAAACACTCATATTACCCATGTTTTTTTTTATTATATTAGCCATGCTGTTTATTTCTTAAATTGTGTAAAGATTACATGTAGTTCTATAAGCTCTATTCTTCAATATAGAAAAGATTGTCACAGTCTAAGACTGCTGACCCATTTAAATAGTGCAATGCCTAGTACAATTTATCAGAATTTAGAAGGCTGACCCATTTTTATCACTGGCCATGTGCACATCAAAGTACTCACATTACATTTCTTCCTAATATTTTATAAACACACACACACACACACACACGCACACACACACACACACACACAGACACACACACACACACACACACACACACACACACACACACACACACACACACACACACACACACACACACATACACACACACAAATCTTGCTCAACAGAATGCAGCAAAATGAACTGTACAGCTTCTTACTGGTTTCCATACTTTGAAAACACAATCTTCATTAGCTTGTAGTTTGACTGAGGACGGAGATGAAAAGGGTCAGTTTTGGACTACTTCACTCACCAAGTTAACTCTATTTATTCATGAGACACAGTAGCCAGTTATTTTACATTAAGAAGGTTCGTGGTCTGCACTCTTGTGGGAGAAGAGGCTGGACTCTGCCCTTCTGAGCTGGGAATTTCTGGTTAAAGGCTTATAGTGCCTGCATATCTGAACTGTTTCTTACTGAAACTGGTACACCTTGTTTGCTGTAACAACTAGATCCAGCCCTGCTGAATCTAGCTTTGTTTGTATGCTTGTTGTTTGTTTGCTTGTTATTTCCCTGAAATGCTAATTTCACCTAAAAAGCGGCTTTTCAGCACTTCTGTGGATCCCTAGTGATATCTGCATTGCTTACTGTACTTATTTCCTTGTTTCACTTGAATGAAAGTTACTATTTGTCATTTTTGCATTTAAGTTACCTGTAACACATTGCATTTAAGATACCTGGCACTTGCTCACTAAGTCAGCACTAAAAAATTAAAAGCACTACACTCTCACAAACTCCCCATGAGTACCTTGTTCCCCATTGGCCCTTTTTTTCAATTATAAAGGAATTCCCAATACTATTCTAGCATGTCCAAAGGTCAGTTGTCAATCTCCTCTCCGGTCCAGCTGGTGAATCTGGGAATCTTGAGGCAATGTTACAACTGCCTCATGTACATAGACAACCCTCTCCTCCTCCCAACAAATTCCAACACATGTGAGAGATGCAACCATATAGCCAAACTGGAGGCTAAGCTCTCTCAACTCAGTACTGGCGTAACAGTCAGGAGGAGAAGGAAACCACTCTCACTACAATTCCAGACTCACATAGACCTACCAGGACAGCAAACCAGACACATAAACACACAAAAACATACTCAGAGGCTCTAAATAAAAATCTGCCTAAGCAGCAGAGACCTCCAAAGCAGACACCCAAGTAACCGCTACCCCAAAACAAAACACGTGCAACACATAGCTCACAAAGCCAGTGTGCCGAACAGTCACAGCCCTTAAGGCTAAACAACACACCTGATACACTTGTAATAGGTGACTCTATCGTCAGGCACACTGGCGTCCCGCTCACCAGGCTGAACAAGGAGAAGGTCACGGTGAGCTGCCTGTCGGGCGCTAGGATCCACCACATAACACAAGCACTCAGGTCACTCCAAGGCAAGTACAAATATGACTCGGTCATTGTCCATGCTGGTGTGAATGACCTGAGACGTACCTCCCTGGACTACATGAAAAGAGACATAGAGGAGCTCTCTGAGCATGTAGCCCAGGCCGGTATGACCCTGACCTTGAGTAGCATCTTACCCTCACCAAGAATGATGCCACAATATGAAGACAAGATGATCAATTTCAACAATTGGCTTAAGTATTGGTGTCATTCAAAGGGGATCCAATGCCTGTCAGCCTGGGATGACATGCTCAACAAGCCACGATGCTTCACTAGGGACGGCTTGCACCTGTCACCCCTGAGCTTTTGGATATTGGCAAAGGCTCTTGCTACCCCCATAGTGCCTTTTTTAGGCAAGGCTCAAAAGACAAACCCACCTTCATAGGTATCACAAGGGATAAGAAATTAAGAATAATGCTACTCCATGCCAGAAGTCTAAACCTCAAGATGCACGCATTCAAAACTCTCCTTAGCATGGAGACCATTGATATCTGTGCAGTAACAGAAACCTGGTTCTAGGCTCCTGAGAGCACCCCAGTACTACCAGGTTATACCTCATACCATGCTTTTTGGCCCCAAAACTTGGACCGAACCACAAAAGGAGGGGGAGTATCAATATTCGTCAAAGATACCCACACCTCCAGGTTGGTAGCACAGCACGAAGCATCAGAGACTATCCATGTGCAACTAACAGTGGGTAAAACTGCCTTCCAGTTTATAGCCTGCTAAAGACCACCCTCCAAAACCCAGGAACCCCACTCGGCCTTCCTGAGAACACTGGAAAATATGAAGGTCTCTCCAAACACCATTATATTGGGTGACTTCAACTACCCAAACATAGACTGGGAGCATTACTCTAGCTCCAACACCCTAGCCCAAAGGTTCCTAGAATTTATAAACTCAAATGCTATGGAAGAACTTGTTACCACTCCCACAAGAGGGGAAAACATACTGGACCTGATCATCACCAACATGGGGACTCTATGGTCCAGACCAGAAGTGTATCCCTTACTGGTAAGATCAGACCATAAACTAATCTCACTGGATATTCACATCCCGACCCCACCCCCTGCCCAGAAAACCACAGTGAAAAACTTCTCTAAAGCAAATTTCACACTCCTCAAAACTGAGGTGGAATCCTTCAAAGCCCCCGGGCCTGTGGAAAATACGGCCCAGACCGCAGAATCCTTTATAAACGCATTCTATGAACACCTTCAGGAATGCATAGATCATGCAATCCCAAATAAAACCAAGACCCAATCCTCCCAAGGCAGACGTCCTGTCTGGTGGATCTCAGCCATAAACAAACTATACAATAGAAGAGGGAAGCTACTACATGATAGAGCAAAATCCCAAAAAGGGAAGGCATCTCTGATCAGTATTAGCAAAAAACTACAGGCACTCATAAAATTGTCTAAGGTCAGCTTCGAGAGAAAAAATTGCACAGGACACTAAGGATAATCACAAGGCTTTCTTTAGTTATGTTGGAAACCTGGGTGGGAATTCCCAGATATGCTTAGAATTAGTCCAAAATGACAAAAAATACACAGAACCCACAGACATTGCCAACATCCTAGCTGACAGGTTCAGCGCAAAATTCCCCCCCTCCCCACCAAAAGGGCAAATATCTATCCCAGCAGAGTGCTGCCCCCCTGACATCTCAGATGCTCAGGTAAGAGCCGCCCTCTCCAAAGCAAAAAAAACAGCATCAATGGGACCAGATCGTGTCCCGGGCTGCGTCCTACATGAACTCCAAGAAGAGCTAAACCCAAACATAAAACTACTATTCAATCTCAGCCTTACTACAGGATATGTACCCGAAGAGTGGCGTACAGCAACAGTGGTCCCTCTCCACAAAGGTGGTGCCTCAACAGATCCTGGAAACTATCACCCCATAAGCCTGACTAGCTTGGTCTGCAAAGCTATGGAAAGGATCATCATGGACCTCATAAATAAAGATATTGGGGACCTACAGATACTGGATCCTACCCAGTGCGGCTTTGTTAAGGGCAGAACCTGCCTCTTAAACCTGGTCGATTTCTTTGAAAAAGTCACCAAGGCCATTGACGAGGGGAAGGTGGTCCACACAGCCTACCCGGACCTCGCAAAAGCCTTCGATACAATACCCCACTCGGGCATTATAGATAAGCTCACCAGCTTAAATATAAACCCCTATGTAACTAGATGGGTTGCAAACTGGCTCAAGGACAGAACCCTCATGGTTAGAATTGCTGGAGCCATGTCAGACTCCAAACCAGTTACAAGTGGCATCCCACAAGGCTCAGTCCTGGGACCTCTCTTGTTCGGTATATATTTCTCGGAGGTACAGGCCAACACGGAAGGACTGTGGCTGACCAAGTTCACAGATGACTGCAAACTGGGCACCATAATCGACTCTCTAGCCGATACAAGCATCCTCCAAATGGGCCTCATAGAAACAGACAACTGGTGCCAGAGGCATGGCCTCAAGCAGAATGCCAAAAAGTGTAGAGTCATCCCCTTTGGCAAAAACAAAGTGCCCACAAATTACCACATAGGTGGTAATCCATTAAGTACAGAAGAAGTAATTAGGGACTTGGGGACCCAAATTGATAGCAATCTCTCATTTGACAACCACGTGGCCAAAGTGGTTAGAAGAACATTTTATATAGCCCACCTAATCATGAAGGGATTCACATCTAGATCAGGGGAGGTCATTGTGCCTCTTTACTCATCCATCATCAGGCCCATAATTGAGTACAATGCCCCTTTTGGGATGTACCTTACCAGACACCTGCAGCAACTGGAAAGACACCAAAAGTACTTCACCAAGAGGATCAAAGGGCTCAAACAGATGCCATATGCTGCCCGGTTAAAGAAACTCCAGCTCTACTCAGTGGCATACCGCCTGCTCAGAGGCGATCTGTGCCTGACGTATAAAGCCATGTCCAACCCGGAATTAATGGACATGCTGCACCTCAGAAAATCCAAATCCCATTGAGCTACATGCTCGAGAGACTTGAACCTCATCACTGAAATAAATAGGACATGCTGAAGGGACAGATTCATAACCCAGAGGCTCCCTTCACTCTGGAATAAAATCCCAGTCCAGGTTAGGCAGAGTCCTCCATTGACCCTCTTCAAGAGGAATCTTGATGAGTGGATGGGAGATCATAGGTTTACCCCGGGTATCACTTCTGTGTCACTGTTAGACAGAGGCACAGTATACTAACCTCGAAAAAGGGCATAGCAAAATTAATTTAAAATGGGTGGTGAAAGCCAAACACACTCTGGCTAGGCTTATAAATGCCCTAGGGCAGATAGCCTAGTATGAACCTATGAACCTATGAGCTGTTGTTACGAAATAATTGCTTAATTTAAATACAGTGTTGACCAAGGCATTTTACTGCAATTAGGGGCTGCTGACCCATCGAAACACAGAGTAGCACTGTAAAATTAACAGCATAGTAGATGCAGTTCATGTTACATTTAATAAGTGGGACATTCCACTTTATGAGCATTAAGTAGAATTAATGATCAGTAATGAACAGTAGATCAATTAGTGTTTTGAGAAACTTGAAGAGCTGGGGAGGGGTGGGTAAGAGAAGCACAATTTATGCTGGTGGGCTTTCATGGAAGATACGATTGTGGTGCCTACTCCTTCTGTGGTGAATTGGTGCTCAGCGGAGTAGCATAGATTGCTCTGTCTAGAACAGTCCTCAGGAATGACAGACATGGGTGCTTCTGCACTATTGCTCCATCTCACCACCATGAGAGGGGACAGGCAGGACTCTAAAATGGCCAAGATGATGGCCCTGAGATTGGCTTTCACCTACACTAGAGTTAAAGGGTTGATAATGGCACATTCCATGTGAGATGGAATGGAACAGTAGGTCATGGAAAGCTGATGAACAACAGGCACCATAGCATAATATTATATATAAAACAATTTGAAAAAGAAATACAGAATGAAACTGTACAATTTGTCTTAATATACTTCACTGTAAACTACCAAAGGAATGTGCCTATGCAGTTTCAATTCCTAATGCACACATATGTTATACAAGATAAAATACATGACAGAGAAACAGTGCAAAGATGGTATAATTTAACACACTAATACATTTCTTCTTACTAATTAAATGAAGTACTCTATGTGGAAGAGCTAACAAAATGTGAAATCTGTGATTCTGCATATAATGTTATTTTTTTGTTATTCTAATATAAAGTAAAGTAGAGTTAGGCAGTGTATACATGTGTGCATGTGAGGGACTGCGTGTTTGAGTATATGCGTGTGTTTGTGCATGCCTGGCAGGAAGCAGGGTTATGTTAAGTGTGTATGGATGAATGATGGAGTGTGTGAGAGGAAGTCATTGAATGGATGTGTGTGTTGGAGGGTCCATGTTTGGTGGCTGAGTAAGGGTGGCTGTCATACTTCAACTCACTAGCAGGCTAATGAGGAGAGCCTCCAACATGGGGTGCGGGGCACTAGATACAAAGGATACCACTTTCACACTGTAAAGGCACTTAAGACAGTGTTGGGGTTAGTGTGAGGGATGGAACACTATTCTTGTGCTGAAACAGCACTTAAAACAGTGCTTGGCACAGGGGTGGGGATAATCACTACACACAAGGGATACTACTCTTCTGCCATAATGGTATTTAAAACAGTGGATGGATTGGAGGTTGGACAAATCACTATATCCCAAGAATACTAATCTCATGTCATAGCTGCACTTAAAACAGTGCGTGGATTAAGGGTTGGGGAAATCACTACTCACCAGAATACTACTCTCGAGCTGTAATGGCACTTTAAACACTACAGGGATTTGGGTTGGGGACACTAGACACTAGGGATTAATAGTAGAAATGAAAATTAAAAAAAAAAAAAATAGCGGAAAAAAGGACCTGAATCATGCACCTTTGAAACAAGACTCATCTGCTCTATTCCACTGCACCACATGATACATTAGCACATCAGGTTTTACATATATATATATATATATATATATATATATATATATATATATATATAATGTATTGGTATTGAATGTCTTGAGCATTATGTACTGCCTGTGACATGTCATGCTATTCGAGGGGAAGCAATGGGAAAGTTAGGCATACATCTCTATCTTATAAACGTCTTTCAAACCAACATGCATTTACTAAATGATCTGCAGTGTAAAGCCATAATGTTTGAAATTAATGGCTGGCTGTAATTATCCAGGGAATGGGAAAAAGAGAGACAACAGGAACAAGTATGCTGTATGTGCAAGTATGTGTTTTACTTTCTGACTGTGTGTGTGGGAGACTGACTGAGAGGGAAGGGTGCTAGTGCTTACATCATACAGCCCCCCACTCCTCTACCACTGTAAGTGTTGATCTGTACTTCACAGTAGTTAAATGCAATTCAGAGATATGCAAATTACATGATAACTAGGTCTTTCCTCATTGTGGCTAACATGTCTGTGAATTGCAAACTATTGTATTTTGTAAGCATGGCCTTTTTAGTATGGTTTATAATGAAATCCTAGGAACAGAATTATACATATATGTGTGTATATCTATATTTCTATATATCTATCTATATATATATCTGAATCTGCAGTGGTGGTGCTGCGGTAGCATTGTCGCCTCCCAGCAAGACGTTGTCCCGTTCGATTCTCAGCTAGAGCATCTTCTGTGGAGACATGCGTGAATGGGCGTACCTTTGTTGAAGGTTGCGCATTAGGGCCGGCAACTCAGCACGTAAAAATCAACTGCCAATCATTAGTGGACCGGAGTTCACTGTGGCGACCCCTAACCGGGAAAAGCCGAAAGGCACAACATCTATCTATATATATCTGTATGTCTATATCTATATATATATATATATATATATATATATATATATATATATATATATAATATATATATATATATATATATATATATATATATATATATACATATATATACATATGGGTCTAGGACATTTGCTCGAATGAGCAAGCGTCTGAAACCCAAATGGCCGGGCATACTTACACAAAAGTGCTTTTAACTGAAGAGGCGCTTTTGCGTAAGTATGCCTGTTGCCGAGGCCGTATTACAGTGCAGATAAGGGAAAATTCCCTTTTTCCCACTGTAGTGCGGTCTCGAAGGGAGAATATTAAAGTAGGGGGTGACGGGGAGGCACGGGGGGGCAAAGACCCCCGGCTAAGATGTTAATGTAGTGTTTTTTTTTTTGTTTTTTTTTTAGTAACACGCTTTAACAAAAGCGCTTTTTTGATAAAAGTGCTTTCGTTAAAGTGTGTTCAGTGGTAATGGATTCAGATGTTTGCTCAAATGAGCAAACGTCCTAGATCCATATATATATATATATATATATATATATATATATATATATATACATATATACGCATATATATTATTATTATTATTATTATTATTATTATTACTATTATTATTAAATCAGGACTGCTTTGCTTTAGTGCTACTTAAGTGATTTTGGATACACCCTTCTATTGGTAATATTTCTGGTCCAGGAGCTTTGATACTTTATGTCAAATGTATATAGAAATTAAAGCTTGTTAACCTACAACTAGCTGATGCAATCTGTTTTTGTCATGTAAGTTTAAATCAGGTGAATTCCAGCAATGGTAGTTAGGTTTCTTTCTTTCTTTTTTTTTTTGTTTTTTACTACAGCTTGCAATGCATTGTCTCCTTTTTGAAAGTTTGACACTCAATGATGCAATTCCAAAAACAATGAAAATTTAAATACAGTTTAACACAAGAAGCAGTGAGTTTGAAAGTCACTTTAAAATGTTTAAAAACATTTTTGTTGGGTCAAGTCTCCTGTACCACCACACCTAATTTATGTTACCTCCAAGACCACTGTATCTTGGAAAATATGGAACACTCTGATCTCAAATTTCAAAGCTTGTATCTATTTCCCCATAATTGCCCTTAAAATTGATTGCAATTCTGAGGACTGCAGTTATGATACATGAATAAACAAGATGAACCCGTATGGCACTGCACTGGTAACACTAATCTGTTTTCTTAACATAGGTTCATAGATTAGTTCTAAGCTAACTGCTCTTGCGAGCCATTTTAAGCCTAGCCAATTATCCCTTGTGAGACTCAAACCCGGTACCTTGTGTTTGTAAGGCAAACACCTTAATCATTAGGCCACCCTCCCTCCTTCTAATACATAGAAGTACCTAACAGATATTGCAACAGCTTAACATCTTTGTGTGAACACAGTATCAAGGGGCGGTTACACAATATTAAGTAGTTGTGATACAATGAGAAAAAAATCAGATATGACATGACAGTTACACTAGGTATGACTATTTAGAAAGCTAAGAATATGTTAACATGAGCTTGATGCAAAAATATATTAAGTATTTATGTTGGATAACCTATCTTAATAGGGAGATGTTGTACAATAAATATAAAATGCCATCTCTTCCAGAAGTAAAATACTCAATTTAGTCTGGGCCTGAATAGCAGTTAAAGAGAATAATATGTGATAGTCCCTGCCCTTCAAGAAAAGAAGTTGAAGATTGTCTTCTATGCTTTTAAATAAAAGTTAGACCTTATGAATAAATAGCAAGATCTAGCTGGAAGAGATAGCATTTAGAACAAACAGATAATAGTTCATCAAGGAAAGAAAGCCGAAATGAAAGGAGTTTAAGTCTGAAAAAAAGAACTTTAGTGGTGATGACTGTTAAAACAATAATCTTAAACAACATGAAGCAAAAAGAACAGAGCATGAAACTCTACTGAGAATATGAAGGAGGTATATAAAACATAAATTATATTATTAGTATAGGATAAAATGTTAACAACATCAGCATTTGAGAATAAAGCATCTAATAGTCTAGACAGATATTTTTACAGAATAGTTGAATTAAATCACACAGAAAGAACATAAGATACATGGATGTCAGAACTTGCTAAAGAAATTACCTCAGCAACATCTAGTAGAGATAGAAGAAATTAGAAGACACAGTGTATGAGTGCACAAATTTAACAAGTCAAGAGTTTAACAGCTCTGAAGAAGGTGGTAGAATAGTGAGAGGTAATATTGTTGAAACAGCATTAAAAATGGGTATTTAAATATCAATTAAAATGATGCATCTTACCTAATATTTAGGAAATTCTACAATACAATTTGGAGGTATGTCTGCAATTAGAAATAAATTGCTGAACTACTTATGTGTCCCAGAAGTAAGCATGCAATTGACTGAAATAGAAAATCATTACTCACATCAAACTGCAGCCATAACTGGTATCTTAAAAACAAGGATTGCGTGTACATGGGTAAATGTTAAGAAAAATCAAGCCTGAAATACATGAATGGCTGCCAAGAAGTAAGTGGCTGTCAAGTTAATTTACTGGAACAGAGTAGTTTTTGATCTGAAAAGGAAAACATTAACATCTAACAGAAACTTTGATAAATAATTCCAGTTAACAAAATGCTGAGTGCCCTCTAGTAGTAGAAATACCACTTTGGTTCACTATTAACAGAAGACCTTTAGTCTCGTTAGACTAATCCATTCAACAAAGTATAAATAAATGAACTCTATCACTTGATAAGCAACATGAACTCTATTTATTTTTTGAAGTTATCAACAGAACTGCCTCTCTCTAGTGATAAAATCAACTATGAACTTCCAGAAAATGATATGTATTCAGAAAATCCATGTCTAATGTCAAGTGTCAATTCCTGACAGCGTTTACTTCAAGTTTACCAAATTTTATGGAATATGACTATACTTTTTATCTATGCATCAAATGTGTTTGTTGAGTCAGCACATATTAGTGATATACATCTCACCAAATTATTTGAAATCAGGTAATGATATCGTAATAATAATGATAATAATGGTAATAATATAGAATCATACTAATTAAAACTCTGCATAAGTTCTACAGGTTCTGAATACCTCCCATACCATAACTGGGGTTATAAGATAAACAGTAATACACAGTTGTCAAATATCTACCTTTGTTATGAAGGATACATTTGATCACTGATTCCTGTATCAATTGTCTTTTTTATTTCTTTGTTTTGTTTACAGTCCATGCAACTGTTTTAAGGGAACATTTACCATGTCACAATATCTTAATAAGAAGCAGCATGTGCTCAGATGTAGTGTTTTGTCATAATACCTGTCCTTTAATAATTTATTACATTACCCAAAGACATCACAGTATCTAAAATATGGATGGGTGCCATGACTTAATGTCATTTAAAACACACATCAAGATGAGTTCCCCTAAATGCCGAGCACATGAGTGGAAGGCTGCCCTACAACATAATTGCTCACTTGATACCAAGTCTTCTCTTTAGATTCTCAGCGTCCCTCTCTTTTATTTTCATTCTTTTCTTTTTACTGGGCACTAGGTGTCATTGTTTCCTCACAGAACACCAATCTTTCATTTAAAGATCAAGCATCAAGTACAAAGAATTACAGGTTTGAAGGTGTGGTACAATTAATGTCATGTCTTACTGCAAGGTCAGGATTAATATAGAAGGCCTACTTAAGAAAGGGGATCCAACAAAAGTAAGCTGCCACCTGTAATATGTCAAGGGTTTGCTTTAAAAGTCTATGCTTTTTCACATAAAGTAATACATTTCCTAGCTATTGTACATTAATATGCTTTAAATATAATATTAACTGTTATTATTTTATTATGCTGAAAGCTTGAGTCAAATTACTACTTCCATACAAGAAAACTTTAGACACTTACTTAAATTATGTAACACTAATTTTGCCTGATATAGCCAATACAAATATCTGTTCTATTATTACAAGAAAATTGAACCAGTCTTCAGGACTGAAATGCATTTTCACTGACATGTCAGTGCTGTTGCCATTCTCTCCATCATTTACTTCTTTTTCACCATTAGTGACCCACTATATAGACCTCCAACATTTTATTTCTTAAAAGGTTTGAAACACAGTTAAACTTCTATAATTTAGAATCTTCTCCCACGGGGATTAGAAATAGAAGTTTCCTGCTAAGCTGGATTTTTTTAAGACAGGTCTTATAGTTCAAGGTTTTTAAGCAATTGTATCACTTGTCTTTTAGACTGCATTTTAAAAAACACAGAATTTTGGTCTTATCTTAGTTTTTTTTTTTTTTTTGCTCAGAAATTTTTTTTATTTTGATTATTAGTCAACAATAATAAATACTTTTGCAATGTAGAATCATAACTATGGAGTTAAACTATGTACATATCTACATACAGCCTGACATGAATAAATGAATGATAGCAAATTAAACAAAATAAAGATATTTAACTTAAGAATGATTTCTTTAAGAAGAGATAAGATCCATTTGTAGAGTATCGACCAATGACAAAACTTTTCTCCAAGGATTATTAGTTAATGGCATTGGAAACAATCTTAATTCTTTGGTTTGAACCTTCATCAACACCGTCTTCTTTAATAAGCATAGAAATTCTTCTCTTCCAGGTATTATGGTAGACTTCCACCTCTTTGTTATGCATTTCCAAGCTATAGCTAATATTGTCCATAAAATATAAAGATTAGTTATTTTTTGATAAACTTCTTCAGATATATTCAATGAAATTAAAGCTTTGGTCAAGGCAACTTTATCTGTGTAAAGAGCCTGTAAGAAGTTATTAATATTTTTCCAAAAGAGTTTAATTTTTTTACATTCATAAAAAATATGAGACCAGTCAGCTTTAACAATCTGTTGACATCTCCAGCATACTCCATTACAAGAAGAATTGAATTATGAAATTTTATCAGGAGTCAAGAAGGATCTATGTAGGAATTTCCAGGTAAATATCCTCCAATACTGAGAACTGGAGGTTAATTTTATTGAAAGTAGTATATTTGACTTATTTTCTGGGGTTAATTGAATCGAATATCCTCTAGTAATGCATTGCCAATATGTTGTTTTATGTGCTGTTTTGTAGTTTGTTATTAAGTTGTATAAGCAAGAAGTTCCATTCTTCATATTTTCATTATTATAAATAATTTCAAACAATATAGTTATAAACTTAGGTGAAGATGAGTATGACAAATTATTTAATACTCTACACAGATCCTTTGAGAATGTCAATATATTCTGAAGCATTAACCATTCATTAGAGTTTAATTCATAAGTTGACATCATATAATGTATATCCAGAGCTTTTTGATTTTTTATGCAATGGAGCCAACAAATTGTTTTTTTCTGTTCCCATTGCATAAATATTTCTTTATGAATTCTATCCGGAAAACTTTTTGTAATGCTGAAGGGGATTAACGTTGGAAACCAGATCTTTAATTCCATGTTCATATTTATAAACTTTCTAAAATGATCATATAAATGATTTATTACAAATGTCTTTGTTGGTTTAGATGTATTGTAGATTTATACACAATGAATACCATAGTATATTATTCATATCTATAATAGTAATATTTTTAGTAAGTTTATTTTCATTTAATAGAATCAGTGTATGTAATCTGATGTTATTTTCTTAAGATAAGATCTCTCTGGAATTAACAAAATAGCTTGGACTATATATAAAATGTTAGGGAGAAGAACCATTTCAATCAATTGAAGTCTATCTTCAAAGACTAGAAACAGATTATTATATTTATTCACTAGAGAATCAGTTATGTCAATAATCCTTTTATAATTATTTTGTATTATATCTTGTATATTATCATATAGATCTATCTCTAGGTATTTTATTTTTGTAGCTTGCATTCCTATGATACTATTCTTTTCTAATTGTATGTCCTTTTTTATTTAATAATAAATATTTAGACTTTTGATTATTACAGCAAAGGCCTGAAATCTTATAAAATTTCTCTTAATAGAATATCTAGTTCATCTAAGACCTATTTTGAGTTCAACAGAGTGAGAAGTACATCATCAGCAAAGAGCATGACCTTAGAGTTATATTGGTCGAATATATTTAGTCCTTTTATCTTTGGATTGTTTCGTATTAGTATAGCCAATAGTTTGACAGCCAGTGGAAATAAAATGGGTGACATTGGGCATCCCTGTTTAGTACCTTTCATAATTTGTATAGGTTCTGAAGTAAAGGGTCCTAATTTGACATAGGCTAAATTATTTTTGTATACTTTTTTAATAAATGTGATAAAGGAAAGCAGGAATTCATAAGCTTCAAGAATTTTAATTAGATGGTCCCAATTTAAGGAATCAAATGCTTTTTCAATGTCCAGTCCTATTATCAAGACTTCTATATTTTCTTTATTTAGATAATCTATTAAAGTCAATATTCTTTTAATGTTATCATGTGTATGTCTATTCTGAATAAATCCAGTCTGGTCATCGTTAATGATTTCAATTAATTGATGTTTTATTCTATTTACCAGGATGGACATAAACATTTTATAATCATTATTTAGTAGTGAAATTGGCCTATATGAGCTGCAAAGGCTAGCATCCTTGTTTTCCTTTAAAATGGGTATAATTAGAGAGTATTTCCATGAAGGGGGAATAATTGCATGGGTTTGAATCTCAATGAATGTCTTATGTAGCAAGGTGATTATATGTTTGGGAAATAATTTGTAAATTTCTAAAATTAAACCATCCATTCCAGGAGATTTACCAGATTTACTATCTTTAATTTTATCTGTGATTTCTTTGAGTGTAATAGGTTTCTGTAAATTTCTTTGTAAACTATCAGGTATTGATTTAATATTAGAGATCATATTTCCTAACAAGGAATGGTCAATTGTATTATATGTATCTTTATAATGATTACTGTAATAAGATTTGAATGTGTCTAATATATCTCCTATTTCCAAGACCTTCTTATGCCTTTCTTTATGTAGAATATTAACAATAGAATTGGATTTGGATTGCATTTTGACTTTAATAGATAAGTTATGTAGGTGTTTCGGAGAAGTAGCATAAGAGTTTATTTTTAACCTTTCTATGGCTAAATTAGTTTTATGACTTAAATATCAATATATCTTTTATTTAGTTCTATTTCCTTCTTGTTCTCAATTGTATTAGTGATTTTTTGATTTGTATAATGTGAGTTTCCTTTGTAATTATTATAGTTCAAATTCCCATTCTTTGAGTTTATTTTTATACCAGCCAATCGCTTTTCCATAAATATAAGCTTTTAATGAATCCCATACCATTACTATATTTACTTCCAAATTATAGTTTATGTCTAGACAGAAATTTAGTTCTTTCACTAACCATTGTTTAAATTATTTAATTTTTGTAATGTATGAAGGTATTCTAGAAAGGACTGCTAGTGGTTTAAAATCCTCTTGTACTTTAAGAACTAGTGAATTGTGATCTGATAAAGGGCATTGGATTATTGAAAAATAAGTAATTTTGGATTGAAGATCTTGTGATATCAAAAGTTTGTCTATTCTGGTTTGAGTTCCAAACCTATAATCTTGATGAGAGAATGTCAAGGAGTTATTATCAATAACATTAAAGGTATCTATCAATTTTAATGACTCAGTCCATTTTTTTAGTATTTTTTGCAGTAGCTGTTAAATGTGGAGATTTTTTGTTGGTAGTTTGAGAAGTGTCATTTAGACAATTAAAATCCCCTCCTATTATTAGATTCCCTCTGGAAATGTTTATGATTTGGTCTAGATGTTTTTTAACTGTTCCTGTCCCAATACCAGGAAACCAGTATAAGTTAGCTAATGTCCATAACCTATTATTCAACTTCAGTATGACTATAGCTATAAGCCCTTCATTATCAATATATTTATAGACTATTTCAGGGTTTAGTGAATTATTCCTCCATAAGATTATTACTCCCCTTTTCTTAGATTTAAATTTAGAGCATGCTAAGGTCCTATAATCACTTGGATCCCAAATAAAATTATCATTAATTTTGAAATGAGTTTCCTGTAAAAAGATGAATTGGGGTTTATTTATCTTTAAATATCTTAATAAGTTAAATTGTTTATTTGGATTATTTAATCCATTTATGCTTAAAGATAGTAATGTGATATCCATGCCAAGTTATTTTGAAGAAGTATTTAAAATGTCAATATATTTTCCTGAAATCATCTCCTCTACATATAATAAAAAGAAAAATATTAGTTTGAAAATATCCATCTATCTCTGTGTAAGATGTTAACTTTAATATAATCAAAAAGAATTAAGTCAGGCTTGGTGAAAATAATTAATAACATAAAAATTAAAGAGAAAAATAACATTACACTAGTTTGTACATTAAAACTTGCCCATCATGGAATGAAATACATTCCTAGTCCGTCAGATAGGTACATCTGGTGAACTATCCCACTAACTTCCTTTTTTCATTCATTAGAGCTCCAAATATATAATCTTAAATAGTATAGGAGTGTATTAAAATATTTTATATGATTTATCATTCAGCAACAGAAGTAAATGTTTATATATATATATCAATATATACACACATATACATACACACATACCTATACACACATATATATATATATATATATATATATATATATATATATATATATATATATATATATACACTTACATACACATACATACATAATTAGTAACTAATCAAATAAACATAACGTCTGTAATAATGAATATTCAATTTTCTGAACTTGCTCGAAGCACAAATTTCCAAGATATACAGTAAATACTTCATTTCAACTCATTAGTTATTTAACACTTTGGTCAGACAAACTTGTAACATGTAATAGCTATTACTGATGATTATCATATCCTAAATCAAACAGACAAACAATATGAATATTATTCTACATATTAAAGGACTGATCAAATAATCCATATCAAAATGTTTAAATCTTGCTTTTATTATGTCAGCTGATATTAAGGTTGTGTGTAAAGTTTTCCTAGAGATGTATATGTAGATGTATTCACACATTAATATAACAGAACACTTTTATATACAAGAGTTTCATGTGTTTCTAATAGATTAGATACTTAGATTTAATGTTTACTTCTACTAAAATGCTTCAAACATACTGTGTTAAGTTCCTTTACCTAAATAAATGTAAATTCATGAAAAGCTGTTCAGCCCGTTTTTGTTACTATAAGTGATCAGGCATCTTAAAGAATACACATACTGGTGACCAATCACATCAGCTCTCGTACTTTGCTATAGCTACAATAAATATTCAATAGCTAAATACGTACATGACTGTATACATAGCTCGTGAAAGCTAGAGATTTTAAAAGCTTCTTTTTAACTTCTCAAGAGTGATTTTCCCCACTCAAACTGTTTCCTAAGAGAAAAAATCTATGTTTTAAAACATTAGCTCATTCCCCATCAGCTTTTATTTAAATAAGGCATGAAGAGCGCCTTTCAAGAGCTTCTACACCAGACACTACACACACCGTGTCACTCAGAAATCAACCGACAGTCACCTTAAGCATCTGGTTCCATTCAATCAGTGAAACTAAAGCCAAAAACACAATCTCCTCTCTTTCATCTCGCCAAACACAGACATCTCTCCAATTTCACAGCAATGTTTCCTCGCCAATAAAAAAAAAAAAAAAAAAAAAAAAACACCCTTAGTAAACCTCACAGACTACATTTTGCTGAATGCTAGACTCACACATCCATTAATCCTCCAGGGGACTTCATCCATAGCCCTCAGTATATCTTGTTAACCCAAAGGAATATAAAATATCAATCCTACAAGCCAAACCGGAGATCCACAGTCGACGGACAAACACCAACATGCTAGCTCGTTACTTCACTCTAATGCAGGCGGGGCCGAGAACAAACTCCCCTCCTCAACAAAAACACTCGAACGTCACCTAAGTTGGACAGAGAGTCCTCAGCTCTATTCCAGTGAGATAACAACATCTATATGACAGTTCGTTTCCACTCTAGAGCGGAAAGCCCTTGAACAACCAGATACCCAACAGCAATAACGTTCAATGGACATTACATCTATACACCATTACATCAGTGCTAAGGGAAATCTCACCCAGTGTCTAGATCACAACAAAGCAATGGGAAAATCTATCAATCATTAATAGTAATTAGGTTAAATATACTATCTAACAAAATAAGCATAAAGTAATAAATCAATTACCACATAACTATGAAATAATACTTTGCAAGTGAAGTACTATTAGTCTAAAAACTAACTATAGGTATACTTATTAACAATATTAATAGAGAGAAAAGGAAATCTAAATAAATAGATAAATAGGTAAATATATATATAAAGATAGATAATGAGGCATAAAGCAAGGTGAGAGGGATGGCAATATTAGAAATAGATTGTTTAGTTAAAATATAACTTAGATTTATGAATTATATATGAGGTAATAAAAGCACATACCTTTTTCTTTTACTCTAGTATTACTTATATGTATGAAAATGAATGTTTTGTAACACTTTTAGTCCATTTAAAAGTCTTTTAGTTATTAGGTATCAGTTGATACTTTGAGAGACTTCACCAAAGTAGGTAGTTTAGTATCAGTTTTCTGTTTCTTCTTTTTGACATCAGTCCAACTAGTTTTTTTCAGTGGATCTCTTCAGTGATGGAGATGTCCATTCCATTTCTTCTGGGATGGTTATAATGTTATTATTTTTGATGAATTGAAAGGCTTCTTCCAGAATGTTGAAGTTTCTCATCTCACTTAGGTACTGTATCCTTATCATTGCAGGGAAGGCCATTTGAGCTTTGATATTATTCTGTTTCAGAATTTTTATTAGTGGCCATGCCTTTTTCCTCTGTTCAAGAACTTTAGTGGAGTAGTCATTGCCAAATATTATTAGATGTTGATTATATTTTATTGGACTTTTCCTAAATGCTGTTTTTAGCACCAGTTATTTGTCCATAAAGGATAAAAATGTTATTATAATTGATCTTGGTGGCAAAGAGGCAGAAGAAGAGGATGATGCTGAAATTCTATTTCCCAAAGCACGATGTGCCCTTTCTATGCCAAATGACAAGCCTTCATTAAGATTTAGAATCTCTGGTAGCCATGAATTTAGAAAGGAGATAATGTATTTTCCCCTCTGTATTCTCAGGCAGACCGAAAATCCTGATATTTGATCTTCTCTCCTTATTCTCTAAGTCATCTACTTTGTTGGAGAGCCAGGTATTTTGTTTCAGGAGAAAATCTGTTTGTGTCTCCTCTTCTTTAAGTCTTCCATCGATGTCAGATAAAGAAGTTTCAGTAGTTGTTAACTTAAACTGATGCTTCTGAAGCATTTCTTTAAAGACTTCTGTGAGTTCTCTTTTACATTTTGTAGATTAACCTTGAAATCATCCATTTTAATAGATAGTTCTTGTAATGTGGTAGTTACCATTTGCAGTTCTTTTTTTAGTGACAGTTCAGAGTGAGAGTTCTTAAGGTTACTCATCTCTTCAGCTGCTGTGTAAAGACTCCTGAGTATTTTGACAGGAAATTTCTTATAAAAACCCACCAACATTTGCAATTAGTTATTTTAGACTATTAACTAAATGTTTATAAAGTTTTGTTAGAAAACAAATAGTGAAATTTCCTGAATTTGATACTAGTTTATGGAGCTCTAAAAAAATGCTGTCTTCAGATAGCCATCTAGGCTCCGCCCCCGGTCTTATCTTATTTTGAGTAAGATGACATGCCCATACCTCTCAACTGTACAGATTTTCATAGAATGCCCAGATTTCTGCCTCATATTTTTGGTCTGTTCCTCATAAATTTTGTGATTTTCTGGATTTTTGTGGTCAATCAGTGAGGCTTGATTTCACTAAATACTGACAGTCATTTGAGTTTTAGACTTTATATCCTTCCCATGCATGGTAATACAAGACCTTTTTATTCTAGCAACTTTATAAGTTTATAAGAACAGTATTCAAAATTTGTCCCTTTTTTGAGGCTTTGTCCCCCCATTGTTTTTGGCTTTGTTCAGATTTTTTTTTTTTGCTATGAGGCTGAGAGCTATAGGCATACCTCTACCACTGTTCAGACTCATTCCTTCTTAAGATGATGCTGAACACACACCTCATAGGAACTTCTAGTGAATTCCCAGATACTAATGACTTAAAAGCATTGCTTTAGTATTATTTTCTTCTTAACTTCAGTCAATGGTCTGTATATGGTTAATATGGGTTCTTAAATTAATGTTTATCTAAAGAGTATATTTTTATCATTCTCTTTCCATCTTCATTTCAGATGTACTTTTTCCTGTTGGACTAAAAAATGTATAGAACTTATCACTTACTTCACTTGCCAAAAGGATGAGCTTCTGCCTATATGTAGACAAAGCAAAATGCCTACTAGGTTGTTGTTATAATACTTATTTTTGAACTAGCTTTTTCAAAGATAATTCTGTTATAGCCCATGAACCTTAGGTTTGTCTACTTTAATTCCTTTAATCTATACACTTCTGTTAAAAGACTGCTGTACTTAGAAAGACTGAAATGTCAAAAAGTCATTTGTTAAAGCATTTAGTAACAGAAGAACTTCTTGGGAGATGAAACTAGAAGAGAATGAACTTTTGTGGTAGATTCATACATATGCTCATATGCCTCCAGGCCTTAATGAGTATGCCTCAATTAAATGCATTTTGAAGCTGAAAGCATTGGTTAGGTGAATGTTATATGTTTGCAGATTTTTGATTTGTATTTTTATAAGTATTAGACAATTTAAATATAATATAGTCTGCTACTGTCTAATTATTTAAATGTATATGGCATTTAGTGATAATGTGTTCTAGTTTCATAAAGGGAAAGGCTTTAAAAGAAGTTTTAAATGTGCAAGATGACTTCATTGTTTGTTCTATGAGTCCCCTTTTTATTTGGATTCATCTGGTTTTAATTATTTACATGCTTGATTGTTTAATTATATAATTGATTAATTAATGGATGTATAAAAAGTATAGCATTCTGGGAAAGAGATGTCTGAAGAAGTCTAACATTATTTTAGATGAAAGCACTAACATTAAAGTCTTGGGAAGATTATAGCTTTGTGTTTACTTCTGTTAAAAGACTGTTGTACTTAGAAGACTGAAATGTCAAAAAGTCATTTGTTAAAGCATTTAGTAACAGAAGAACATCTAAAATGAAACTGATCTCCATTGGTTCCATGACATGCAGAAATGGAGCCTTGGCTGTGACTCAGGTAGCTCATGCTTGATGACTGGATTTGGTTCTGAGCAGCTAGGAGAGGTGAGGCATGGATAAAGTAGCATTTTGCCAGCTCATCACCTCTCCCAACATGAAGGAAAAAGGAGTGAGGTCTTTGTTGGCTCTAGAAATTCCTTTGGAGACTAAACGTTTTAGGCTTGAGCAAACTAAAAAAGAAAGAGAAGATGAACTAGCAAATCATCCATGGGAATTTTTTTTACCCTTATTATGAACTGAAAATGGGAGTGATATTACTGTCAGAGCATAAACAAAAATAATCTCCCACTGTTTTCAAAGTGGCACATCAGAGTAAGAAACACGTTGAGGTCTTTTCCAATAACTCCCACAGCAAAATTCCACAAAAAGATCTCCTCACTTGTATAGTTTGGATATGGCAGGTGAAGGGAGTACTGCAAACAAGTCATACACCAAGAGTATTGGCTGGGAAAGACTGAAGTGATTCTCCAGGACAAGGCAGATGGCAGAGGAAAAGATGGCACAAAACAAGAAAATAAATAAATACATATGCTTATATATTGTTTTCATTGTCCTCATATTTCAAGAAGTTTTTGAAATGTAAAATCTTTTATCTACAACTAAACCCCGAATCCATAAATATTGCTGAAGGAGTTCTGCCTTACTACGGTTAGTAACAGTAGTAAATTAATTAATTTAGTTAGCAATAATTTTAGTGAGGATATTGGGAAAAGACAAAACCCTTATTTAATAGAATATTATACTTAAAAATTTTAATTGCTCCTTCTTTTTCACTCCTTCACTAAGTAACACCTCTCAAATGACTAAGAACTTTATCTATATCAACTATAATTTTCTAATCTACTCCTGGGCAATGTCTAGAACCTCTTAAGCATTAAATAGAAATGTTTACCTTGAATCAAAACTACTAATTTAGTTGAATGTCTACGCTCTTTGCCTATTGTATCTTTATAGTACTCTGTAATAAAAATTTCTTTTGTGGAGCTTTTCTCCCTGGGCCTCCACTGAAGACCCAGTGGACTTTCCCAGTCAATAAATATCAATAAATAAATAAAAATGAGTTGGCAGTTAATTGGAAATGGTAACTGTTCACTGAATAGCTTAAACAGATCATCTTATATAAAATTTAATCTTTTAGTGCTCTTCAAATTTTTAACAACTCGTTTAAAAGAAAGATTCTTGAAGATGTTACATTACATTGAATAATTATTTCATATTTAGTTTTGCCCACTATTTTAGCATGCAAAACATTTAAGAATGGAATAAACAGTATATGCTGGGCTAGGACACTGATAAGCCAGTTTGATTTAATTTAACTCTGTCATTAGGAACATTTTTTCATTTTCTCCCAACTTTTCAAACAGATTTCTTGTTATGGTATGAAAAGTCCACACATTTGAAATAAGCTTAAATAATGTTTAATCTTGGTTAACTGAGAAACTAAATCATTTGAGGAAGTGTCTACATTCAACGTAAGCTTAAATGATTTTGAATCAAGGCTAACAGAGGAACTAAACTAATTTTTGGAAGGGCATCAAAATCATATCACTACTTCTAACATGTGATGGGCCACTTTAAAGTTTGTGCTGTATGGTAATATCAGGCCAAGGGTTAAATATAACATTTCAGACAAAGTAGGTGCAGGGAATAATAGCTTAATCAACAGAGTTAATATTTTGAAAGATATTTATAATATTTATACAGATTTTCAAAACATTATAAAAATATGTATAAAACAGCAATGGCACTCAGTAATATATAGTGCCTCCAAATCACAGAAGCAATTAGTGATATTTTTAAAGTTGGCTTTTATGCAAGGAGATATATTTAAATATAGATAATGAAAGTGTTGATACAAATTCTGTTTATTATCTCAGATTGTGTTGCTTTCTAAAGGGACATTTAATTCAAGATGTCAAGATTTTACACACAACACTTGTAAAACTCTAATAACATTATTATAATGACCACATCTATGAATCAGGGTTAAAAGCTAGATAACCATTTAACAATAGGTCTTGATTGTTCTTTTTACTGTAGTAAAATGTTATAATCACAGGTGCTGGGAAACTTGTTTTGTATGCATCTTTTTTTTTTTTTTTTTAATTTTAAGACCAATATGAAAGTGATCTTAAAAACAAAACAATAAAAACATAAAAAAAAAACAGTTTTTTAAGATGTTTGAGAGTTCAGCCCTGCAGCAGAGTGATACATTTCCAAGTACCATAACTGTACAAGTCAAGTTATTGCCGCCCACGTTGCCTTAGAAATTAATTAACTTTGGAATCAGTAAGTGAGACGTCATGCTCTTCATTAGTGTTAATTCTCACACCGTACTCCTTCATATGATAGCAAGTCATGCTTTTCCAACTCATAGCCTTATATTTCTACTTTAAAGCATAGTGACCAGTTGATTACATCTAAATGATGTTTAATTTCACCACAACATAGCTGTTTTTTGTGAAGAAAACTGAAGATTGTGGAGGGTAAGTGAACGTGTCATATTTCATTTCTATGGGTATGAACAGAGCATGAGTTTTAGGCATCTTTTTTTTCTAAGAGCAGAGTGTGTGTGTGTGTGTGTGTGTGTGTGTGTGTGTGTGTGTGTATGTGTGTGTGTGTCTGCGTGTTCTCTGCCTTTATTGAAAAAATACCGAATTGGACAGCATAGGCAGCAAATGACAACTTTTTCTCCTTTTTTGCGTGTGTGAGTGTGTGTGTGTGTGTGTGTGTGTGTGTGTGTGTGTGTGTGTGTGTGTGTGTGTGTGTGTAGCAATGTACTTTTTCAGGTGGCAATCCTCTAGGCTGCTGTAGAACTCCAAGGCATGGCTCTTTTTGGCCTTTTAAGTGCTGCAGATATTGTACAACTAATGGAAACATTGGCCCGAAGATATATTTTGGAGGGGAAGGCAAGGCTTTTGTTGTTTCTCATTTTATGATAGATGTCATTAAAAAGTCAAAGTTCCTTAAGTTTCTGTGACACTCAGTGTTGAAAAGGGGTGCAAATGTCACCTGAAGGGAAAGGGTGATGTTTTGCATGTTGGAAGTGAGTTGCAATCATAAAGAGTGCACACTATCAGTACTGGCAGAGTAATGGGTTGTGCGAGTTGATTCCATGTCAGTATGTAAACTCTGTTCTTTTTGATCTCAAAATATCCAATAAACATTAACTAATGTCAGAACAATTCAGGAGATGATTGCTGTTAATCATTATCATCAACCTCCTTTTCCCATTTTCCTACATGGGTTTAGGGTGTCAAGTCAACTGTTGCCTTGTTTCTTGATCCACTGCTACTCTCCCACTCTCAGTGACAGTCATGCCTGAATGTCATTGGTCTTGTCTCACATAATCATTCTCATTTCCTCTTGCCTTCTTCCTGCCTTTCCCAAAAGTTCTTCACCAAATTTCCTTTAGTTTTCGTGTATTAATCTTGTCTCTTAGACTTTCGCTGCAATTACACTACTTTGGCTTCTGTTCTGATGTTATAATTTCTACATCTGTCCCACAATGTGCATCCTACCCTCTGTCTCTGGTACTTCATCTCCATTTTCTTTAGATTTTTCACCTGCTCTGCTCTGATTGCGTATGTTTCTGTACCATGCAGATGTAGTGGTTGCACTTCTGTTTTCTAGACACAACTTCCCTCACCTTTGGCATTCTTCTGGCATGCACTATTCCTGACATTCTGGGAAGGTTAACTGCAGCCCCACTAATATTATCCTTGACCTCCTCATTCATATTTTCCTTCTCATGAGCCACCCATCACAGATGCTCAAAGCTGTTAACCTGTTCCACTATATTCACTTTTATCACAATGTTCAGATTTGCTCTCTGATTTCACCCAATCTGTTGCATGAGAACTGTCTTTCTGTACTCAGTTTCATCCCATGTGCCTTTTGTTTTCATTCCATTCCCCAATAACCTGCAGAAGTTCCTGCTGAGAGTCTGCTTGTAATGCCACATCATCTGCATATGGCAGCATTGTTGATCTGTTCCCTTTGCCCCTGGTTGCTAATGTAGTCCATCACCAGTATAAACACCAGTGGACCCAACTCTGAACCCTGAGATGCCCCCCCCCCACTCCCTTTGTAAACCCTCTATGAGTCCAAACCCTGTTCATACTTCTGACATTAGGTCCTACTACATAGCATGGACTGATTCTACCAATGTTTCCAGGGTTTTGAACCATCACAGTATTGCAAAATCAACTTTCTTGGGACCCTGTCATGTGTTTTCTTCAAGTCTAGGAAAGCCTAGTTGGACTCTTTCTTCATCTTTAGCTTCTTATCCACTATATCTCTCACTGCAACTATTTGGTCAGTTGTGCTTTATTGTGATCTGAATCTGAACTACTCATATTCTGTCTTACACATTCTACTATTCTGTGTATTCATGTATCAATCACCCTCACCAGCACATTCATGGAGTGTGACAGGAGTTTGATATCTCTGTACTGGCTACAGTCAAGAATGTCCCCTTTGTTCTTTTCACTGGCACTAGAATGCTTATTCTTCAGTTGTTTGGGATATACCTTTTTTTTCCATACTGCTATTCAGCACTCCTGGGAGACATTTCTCCCCTAATTCGTACAATCTCTTTATCAAATATTCTATGACCTCATCTGAATCTGATGCTTTCCCTGATTTCATTTTTCTCAATACTGTTCTTACTTCTTCTAGATGGGCTCATCTTCCTCTTTTACTGCATACTGTGCATGAGTCAATAGAGCATGTATGGCATTTACCCCTCATTTAGAAGCTGTTGGAAGGGCTTGTTTTTATCTGCCTTTTATGTCCTGTTAATTGGTCAGCAGGTTGTTGATGGTATCTGTTATGAATGGTGCCTGATAACAATCATCTTTACCCTTTGTCTTTGCTTTGCGTCCTGATGGAGTTTCTTTGTGACATCTGCTGAGTCACTTTCCAGGAGCTGGTAGAGTGTCTCTAATGTGTTGCTCTTTGCTATAGTGACTGCTCATGTAGCCTGTTTGTTAGTCAATCAGTATTCCCTCTGAAATTGGTTCATCTTTTCCATCTTACACTTTTATGAGCATTCATTCTTCCTTTGAAGAACTTCCCAGACTTCTGTAGTAAGCAGTAATTTGAGAGTGAGTACATTTTTCCAAGATTTTGCATAAGGGTGAGACAATGCTGACTAGTCTATAGTCTGTGAGCTCAGTTGCTGGGCCTGTTTTATAGAGGGATATTATATAGTGTTCTTTTTTTTTCCATAATGTGGAAACAATTTTCTTGAATAAAGCAGCTTACTAGAATTGAAACAATATATGCAAGGTTATCTGCAATGATTTTGAAGTATTCAAATAGAAGTTAGTCAGAGGCAGTGATTGTTGTCTTAAGGCTGTCTAGGTATTTTTTTAATTTTAAAGTGTGAAATTGTGACTTCAATGATTAGAATAGTATGGCTGGATTCATAGCAGTTTTGTTTTGTAGGAGGGAGGTAAAATGTATATTAAACTATAAAGCAATGCTTTATGAGTTATTCCAGGATTGAGCAATGCATTTATTGATTTCCAGAATTAATTTTTTGTTTGTTTACATGGTTTGATGATGAACTTTAGTTGTTGCTATAATAAGCTCTTTTGTCCTGTTTTATGTTTCATTTGCTATGATTCCCTAACTGCTTATACTGTTGCAGGGAGGTTTGAGACTTGGTTTTGTAGCCATAACTTCCTAGCTTTATCTCTAAGTTACATGAGTTGTTTTCTTAACTAAGGAGCTGGTTTGTTTTTAACTCTAATGGTGTTTGCTCTGTTGGGATATTCAGAAATATGATATTAAATATGCCTAATGCTTCATCAAGGGGAAGAGATTTAAGTGGAGCCCAAATGATCTGGAGCACATTCGAAGCAAACGATTCTTTATTGAGCTTACTGAGGTTCCTGACTGTTATAGTTATGGTCCTTGTGAGGCTGTTTGGAGGGACTTATTATATAGCTTAACTGGTGGTCAATTAAAGCTATCAAGTAATGAACCAGTTATGGCAACATTATTTGGGATAGGTGTTAGACTCCATTCATTAAATCTGGCCTTGTTAATCATAGTTGAAATATTGATTTATTGAGAGAAGACGTATAGCTGAATTTAATTAATTGGATTTTTTATGGCAATCTTTTGCCAGTCTATGGTAATGTCTCCCACCATGAAGGTTTCCATTCTTATGTTAGCTGAGATCCAGGAAAAGATTTCTTCCATGATCGGAACGTTGTTACCAGTTGGTATGTATAGACCCATGATGGCTAGAGATTTGTGAGTATTCAGTCTGAGGACTGAGATGAGAAGTTCAGCATTGTAGATAGTGGGTATAATGTCATGGTAAGTGGAACATGTTTCTGCAGAGAACAGCAATTCCATATACTTTTTTTCTTGGTTCTATCTAGTCTGAGAATATTATAACATAGTGGAAGTATTTCTGTATCTCTTCTAATTGGCTTTAAACAGGTTTTGGTGGCTATGAAGAGATTAGGGGAGAAGTGAGATATACAGGCATGAATCTCTCTGATTTTTTTAATTTTATAAAGTATCATTTCAGTAATATTCCATGAAAACTTTGTGGAAAAATATTGATTTTTATCATCATTAAAATATGATTTATTGATTTAGACCCTTTATATGACTCTGGAGAGGCAAGCAGTTCCAGCACATCTTAGATAATATTCTGAAACAAAAAGTGTTATCTTGACTCACTACAATAGATAAGTTAACAAAGTTACCTGGAATCAGATGCCTTTTACAATAGATTAATTTATGTCAATTATAATTAAACAATCAGATGTCTTTCTCAGGACTCTATGTTCCACTCATTCACTCAGATATTGGTGATTCTTAATAGGTTCTATAAAATATGTTTGGTAATCATTGTCTTACCCAGTTCAATGCACTTATCCAGAATAGTGAAATATGTACTGTCTGATAGCTCTGAAGCTAGCCATCCTGTCTTGTCATGTCAAATAAAAGGAATATTTTAGTTAAATTATAATCAGTGGTTATGTATCAACCAGTTTGTTTAGCATGCCAATGAAAAAAAAAAGAATAGGCCTCCCATCTCCACAATGAATTAAAATAATACTGGCAATTGAAATTCAAAATACTTTTGATAATATAACTTTTAAGCTCTTTTAATGTCTTATATGTAATACCGAAATACATTTCTACAAATTATTAGGTTCAGATATGTATCTTAGACAATTAAGAAAGAGAACTTAAAGTTTAAAATAAAAGTATTATTCTTAGTTAACCTCACAAAGCATGTCTTCTATTAATGGGAAACATTTGTTTTATTGGAAGTTGCTATGAAAAGCCATCTATACAAAATAAATTCTAATAGACATTTTCATAGGCCCAATATTTTTATTGGAAAGCTACTGAAACACTTATACTTTCAGATATATTTTGAAGGCTACTATATTAACATTTCCTGGTTTCAGATTCAACATTGCTTATGGATTCTGTAGTGAGATAATATAGATGTGTGTAAGAAAGTAGCATACAATATATATTTTCATAAATAAATAATAATCAATATGCTATGAACCTGTAAATAGCAGCTCATAAACTCATTGAATGAATTTTGAAATTTGCATATGTTCTGTTAAAAATGAGTGTGCAGCATTGGCTCATTAAATGTGCAATGGTGAAATTCATACTTTCTGATGTACAGTAAACTCTCAGTTAACCGGAACTCAAGCATCCAGCACTCTCAAGCAACCTGCAAAAAACACCAAAGAAATACCGTACAATTTTCATCTGTTGCACTGTGTCTGTAGGTCCCCAATGTCTTTATTTATGAGTTCCATTATGATCCTCTCCATAGCTTTGCAGACAAGGCTCGTCAAGCTTATGGGGCGGTAATTTCCAGGGTCCGTAGAAGCACCGCCTTTGTGGAGTGGGACCACAGTTGCCGTACGCCATTCTTTGGGTACGTATCCTGTAGTAAGGCTAAGATTAAACAGCAGCCTTATGTGTGGGTTTAGTTCCTCATTGAGTTCATGTAGCACACAGCCGGGGACACTGTCCGGTCCCATTGATGCTGTGTTTTTTGCTTTAGAGAGAGCAGCTCTCACCTGGGCATCTGAGATGTTTGGGAGGCTAGACTCTGGTGGGATAGATATTTCTCCTTTTGGGAATTTGCACTGAACCTGTCTGCCAGTATGTTGGCAATGTCTGTGGGTTCAGTGATTTTTTTATCATTTTGGACTAATTCTGAGCATATCTGGGAGTTTCCACCCAGGTTTCTAACATAGCTAAAGAAGGCTTAATGATTGTCTTTTGTGTCATTAGTGATTTTTCTCTCAAAGTTGGCCTTGGATGATTTTATGAGTGATCGTAGTTTTTTGCTAGTATTGATCAGAGATGCCTTCCCTTTTAGGGATTTTGCTCTGTCATGTAGTAGCTTTCTCCTCTTGTTGTAGACTTTGTTTATGGCTGGGGTCCACCAGACCGGGCGCCTGCCTTTGGTGGAAAGGGTCTTGATTTTATTAGGGATTGCTTGATTCATACATTCCTGGAGGTGCTCGTAGAAGGCATTTGTAAGGGTTTCAGCAGCATGGGTTGTGGTTTCCACTGGCTCGGGGGCCTTGAAGGATACCACTCCAGTCTTAAGAAGTGTGAAGTTTGCTTTTGAGAAGTTCTTCACTGTGGTCTTTTTTGCTGGGGGTGGGGCGGGATGTGGATCTCCAGTGAGATTAATTTATGGTCTGATCTCACCAATGAGGGATATACTTCCGGTGTGGAGCATTTTGTCCCCATGTTTGTGATGATCAGGTCTAGTATATTTTCTCCTCTTGTGGGAATGGTGACTAGTTGTTCCATAGCATTTGAGTTTATGAACTCAAGGAACCTTTGGGCTAGGGTGTTGGGGCTTGAGTAATGTTCCCAGTCTATGTTTGGGTAGTTGAAGTCACCCAATATGATGGTGTTTGGAGAGGCATTCATACTCTCCAGTGTCTTCAGGAAGGCTGTGTGGGTTTCCTGAGTTTGAGAAGGTGGTCTGTAGCATGTTACAAACTGTAGGGCAGTTTTACCTATGGTTAATTGCACCTGGATGGTCTCCGATGCTTCGTGCATTGCCACTAACCTGGAGGTGTGGGTATCCTTTATGAATATGGATACTCCCCCTCCTTTTGTGGTTCGGTCCAGATTTTGGGGCCGGAACGCATGATATGAGGTATAACCTGATAGTGCTGCGGTGCTCTCAGGAGCCTTGAACCAGGTTTCAGTCACAGCACAGACATCGATGTTCTCCATACTGAGGAGGGCCTCGAGGGCGTGCATCTTGAGGTTTAGACTTCTGGCATTGAGCAGTATTACCCTTAGTTTTTCTCCATTTTTGTTTTCTAGGGCAGTAGGTTTATCATTTGAGCCTTGCCTAAAAAAGGCACTATGGGGGTGGCAAGAGCCTTTGCCAATATCCGGAAGCCGAGGGGTGACAGGTGCAAGCCGTCCCTTGCGAAGCAGCGTGGCTTGTCAAGCATGTCATCCCAGGCAGACAGACATTGGATCCCCTTAGAATGACACCAGTAATTAAGCCAATTATTAAAGCTGATCATTTTGTCTCTGTATTGTGGCATCATTCTTGGTGAGGGTAGGATACTGCTCAGGGTCAGGGTCATACCGGCCTGGGCTACATAATCTGAGAGCTCCTCTATGTCTCTTTTCATGTAGTCCAGGGAGGTACGTCTCAGGTTGTTCACACCGGCATGGACAATGACTGAGTCATACTTGTACTTGCTGTGGAGTGACCTGAGTGCTTGTGTTATGTGGCAGATTCTAGCGCCTGACAGGCAGCTTACTGTGATCTTTTCCTTGTTCAGTCTGGTGAGTGGGACGTCAGTGTGTCTGACTATGGAATCACCTATAACAAGTGTGTCTGGCATTGTGTTTGGCCTTAAGGGCTGTGACAGTTTAGCACACTGACTTTGAGAACTATGTGTTGCATGTCTTATGTCTTGAGGTGGCAGTTGCTTGGGTGTCTGCTTTGGAGGCCTCTGTAGTTTTGGTAGATTTTTGATCAGTGCCTCCGAGTATGTCTTTGTGTGTTTATGTGTTTGTTTTGCAGTTGTGATAGTTCTATGTGAAACTGGGTTTGTGGTGTGCGTGGTTTCCTTCTCCTCCTGTCTGGTCTTGCCAGTCCTGAGTTGAGAGAGCTCAGCCTCCAGTTTGGCTATATAGTTGCATCTCTCGCATGTATTTGTGTTTTGTGGGAGAAGGAGTGGGTTGTCTGTGTACATGAGGCAATTGTAACATTGCCTCAAGATGCCCAGATTCACCAGCTGAACAGGAGAGGACGCTAGCAACTGACCCTTCGACATGCTGGAAAAAGTGAAAAAGTTTGCTGTGTAACTGAGTCAGAAGGGACCTATAGGGAAATGGGTACTCAAGAGGATTCTAGGCTAATGTAGTACTTTGTTTAGTATATAAGTACTTTACCTATATAAAAATGCTTTAGGAGCAAGTGCTGAGCTTTTGAGATAGAGAATAGACTGTTTAGATTGCAAGTAGAGAAGTTCTAAGGGAAAAATTGAAGAGCAGACTTTACGGAGCCAGAAATAGTTTAACCTTGTTTAACCGGCGCTGCCCGATGGTGCTCTATGGGCAACTCCGCTCTAAATCACGCAAAAGCACGC
Organism: Protopterus annectens; assembly: GCF_019279795.1. Classification (NCBI taxonomy): domain Eukaryota; kingdom Metazoa; phylum Chordata; order Ceratodontiformes; family Protopteridae; genus Protopterus; species Protopterus annectens. The sequence continues at coordinate 72,646,875 of NC_056726.1, read as the reverse complement.
TAAAGTGGGCTTTATAGCAGGGGGTTGAAAAGAGCTAGGAATTGACCCAAAATGACCAATAGACTACAAGTTTCTGGCTGGAACCACTCCTCTAGGGACAAACAGGCCGCTGGTGAACAAAGACGCTTCCTTTTATCCAAATAAGGATATGGAATAGCACAGGAACCAAGACAAAGCCCAGAGGTCAGCAAACTCTGAAGACTGGACTATTCTAGTTCAGTAAGGCGGGAAAACAAGATTTTTTTTTTTTTTTGTTTTTTTCTTTTTTGCAGAAAACAGAAGAAAAACAGACAGTAAATGCTTTTAAACGGCTAGCGCACTTGAGTGTATTAGCCTACAGGTAAAATTAAGCAACAATTAACTTTTTTAAAAGTGCAAAACAGTTAATCAACACAAAAACAGTTTAAATAGAATGCAGAGCTGTATAAACAGGCGAAAAAGCAGTCGCTAATCAGTAAATAATCAAAAAGCCAGAAAAAAATACTTAAATCAGGAAAAAGTCACTCTTTTGCTCTCTGCTGCTTGTAGAACTCTGCAGGACACCACGAGGAGCTGTGCTGAGTTGAATACAAGCGAAAAAGCGTGCTAAAGCGGGCTTTATTACAGGGGGCTGAAAAGAGCTAGGAATTGACCCAAAATGGCCAATAGACTACAAGTTTCTGGCTGGAACCACTCCTCTAGGGACAAATAGGCCGCTCAGTGCTCCCCACTCCCACTGGTGAACAAAGACACTTCCTTTTATCCAAATAAGGATATGGAATAGCACAGGAACCAAGACAAAGCCCAGAGGTCAGCAAACTCTGAAGACTGGACTATTCTAGTTCAGTAAGGTGGGAAAACAAGATTTTTTTTTTTTTTGTTTTTTTTTTTGCAGAAAACAGAAGAAAAACAGACAGTAAATGCTATAAATGCTTTTAAATGACTAGCGCACTTGAGTGTGTTAGCCTACAGGTAAAATTAAGCAACAAATAACTTTTTTAAAAGTGCAAAACAGTTAATCAACACAAAAACAGTTTAAATAGAATGCAGAGCTGTATAAACAGGCGAAAAAGCAGTCGCTAAGCAGTAAATAATCAAAAAGCCAGAAAAAAATACTTGAGGAAAAAGTCACTCTTTTACTCTCTGCTGCTTGTAGAACTCTGCAGGACACCACGAGGAGCTGTGCCGAGTTGAATACAAGCGAAAAAGCGCGCTAAAGTGGGCCTTATTACAGGGGGCTGAAAAGAGCTAGGAATTGACCCAAAATGGCCAAAAGACTACAAGTTTCTGGCTGGAACCACTCCTCTAGGGACAAATAGGCCGCTCAGTGCTCCCCACTCCCACTGGTGAACAAAGACGCTTCCTTTTATCCAAATAAGGATATGGAATAGCACAGGAACCAAGACAAAGCCCAGAGATCAGCAAACTCTGAAGACTGGACTATTCTAGTTCAGTAAGGCGGGAAAACAAGATTTTTTTTTTTTGCAGAAAACAGAGGAAAAACAGACAGTAAATGCTATAAATGCTTTTAAGCGACTAGCGCACTTGAGTGTGTTAGCCTACAGGTAAAATTAAGCAACAACTAACTTTTTAAAAGTGCAAAACAGTTAACACAAAAACAGTTTAAATAGAATGCAGAGCTGTATAAACAGGCTAAAATGCAGTCGCTAAGCAGTAAATAATCAAAAAGCCAGAAAAAAAATACTTAAATCAGTTATAGCAAATACAGTTTTAGCAAATGATCTGAAATATACTGTATATTTCCAAAATGTTTGAGAAGGACAGTCAGAACACAAGAAGGAAGGTTATCTTGCATCTACCAATCCCCATGGGTGACAGTTAACTAAGAGTTTACTGTATCATAAGTCTAAACAATGTGAATTTCAGATATTACCCTGAGTCAGCTGTCCAAGTTATCTGTTTAGCAAAGTGGGCAGGCAAGCCTGACTCAATTAATGCCATGTAAATAAGTGAGCCATGTAAATAAGTGAAACATAAAAATGTCATGTTGTGCTTCAATGAAGTTTCTGAATCTTTTTGAAAACATAATGTGCAGTTCAACATATAAGTTTTAACAGTTTATTGTCTATTTGTCTTATCAGGTATACACTATGTACATATATGTATAATGATTGCCATGAATATTTGATGCATTTGCATAGAAATGCCAAAGCAGGAATATTTTCTTTCGTAGAACCATGCAACCACAAAGCATTGTTCAAGAGGGTTATTCAACAGGGTGAAAAACAAACTTTAAAAACAAAATGTCAGTCCAAAATTAAAATTAAATCCATACACTAATACATAACACTTTTTTCCCTAGAACAGGAACTTCATCAGAACAAGTAAGAAAGATTTCTTAGTCACATCCTGTTTAAATAACACACTCAAGAGGCACATGCTACAAATCAACCAATGAAAATTAACAATCAATTCACTCTACCAGGTGCACAAATTCATTTAAAACAATTAAAGAAAACTTTGTAACAAACTAAATAAAAATAATATACATCAGACTTTAAACCCATTCACATATTAGAAAGCAAGGGCTTGCAATTTTAAAATACAAGCTAGCAAAACAATTTCATTAAGTCCAGGGGTTTTATACCCATTCAGAACAATCTGCCAGTACAATTCCCACTTTTCTAGCATTTCACTCCACAACCCCCTCCACCCTCTGGTTCTGATCAACCATTTACAAAATAAAGAATAAAAACAATGTCAGAGAAACTTCAATGTGTTTTTATACAAAGCAATAATATCCTTGCACTTAGCAATATCACATAGGTGTTTGTAAACATGTTTTTTTCTTTTTCTTTCAGTTTTACCTACATAAAAAGATTGGCATTACTGGCATTTAACTATATACACCACCCTTTAGTACCACAGTTAAAGATACCCTTTGAGGTCATTTAATGACCTTGTTCCTTGATACTGTCATTAATCAAAATAGAGGGATATTGGAAACATGAACCATACTTATAAATACCCATGCTTAAAGTGTTGTTTAGAATCCCCTTGCACTGCTGTAGTAAGTCTTTAAATCACTTACCTCCTTATAAACTACTGAGGGTTTCAAACCTACTTTTTCATACAAATCATTATGAATATAAAATAGTCCCCACTTTTTCCAAATTATTCTTAATAGTAAAACTGTCATGTGAGAAAGACATAACCCTACTTTTTCATACTTATTCGTAATACCATTGTTTGTCCAATACATATCGCCATTCCCCCTGACCATAAAGTAAGGTCACAAAACCCCCAATTTATTTTTATTCTTTCATGAAAACTGTTACTTCTAAATTATAAAAATTATAAACAATTATACATGTTTTTTTGTAGAACTGTTTGCTTTTGCAGCTAGGTGCATAGTACTATTGAAGGCTGGTTATAAAACTATTAAATCACATTCAGAATTTTGCAGCATAAAGAGTGGATTCAGGATTTTCAGCTTCTAAATATATTCCATCATAGATTCATAAATGTTCCAAGACCAGTCAGTCTTATGTCCATTCTCACCTTACCAGTACCCTTCCTCAGACAACACCTCCTTTCTCCAAGTGGGCTATACCAGTTACTCCTGGAGTAAATGTGTGGTTACTCATCCAATCATCTAGTTTATGTTTAAAGGAAGATAGTGAGTTGCACTGCTGAACATGCAGGGCAAGTCTAATACAGAGGTCTAGGAGGTGCCAGTTCATAAACTTATCTATCATTTTTATGTATTTATTTTTTATATGTTAGTGACAATATAGGATTCTGGTTCTAGTATTAGTGTAGATACTGAACTTGCAGGGAAATAGGAGATTCAGTATAATCAGATTTCTACTCACATTAAGTGAGACCCTCAAACATCTGTAAGAGACTGAATAAAGGGTTGAAACTTTCAGCCTCTCTTAGTTGCTTTTGGAATTTAGGCCTGTGGTCTTTTAGTTAGGTATCTTCAGGGTCTTTGTATTTGTTTGATGTGCTCAGCAAGATAAATCCCAGAGGGAGTGTTGTACTGGGCAATTAGCCTGATCAGTGCTGAGTGTGCGGGAGTGATTATCTTTTAAGACCTTGACGATATTCTTTTGGCAATTAAATGAGTTAATAAAAAGATTTCCTGTCATTTACTGGAGTTGTCAACACAAGTACCTCAGTTCCTAACTACATTTCTTTAGAGGTGTGTTTTCTAGACAGTATGAAGAGAGGAGGGATTGCCTGACAAAAGCGATACAACTACACTTGTTAGCATTTAATTTGAGACCATGTTTAATATACCTTGAGTTTACTAGGGCAAAACTCACTCTGGAGGGGTTTGGCATTATATGATGGCTTAACAACAACCCTAAACTTTGTTAGTTAGAGATCATGTGTGTCTGCTTGGAGATCTGTGAAATAAATACATGAATAAGCAAAAGGGAGGGTCCCAGCACCCAGCCTTACAGATTCAACTGCTCAGTTTTGTACTTTCTGATAAAGCACCACCAAATTGCACTGTTTGGGTTCTTTCATTCAGACAGCTTGGTATCCAACTTATTTCATTTTGATCAATTTTTAAAGCATTTAGTTTTTGTATGCCAGTAGTGAGATGGTGTCAAAAATCAAGTCAAGATTATTCTCATGAAGTGAATGGTCACCATCTACAGCCTGTGTAGCCCTTTTGAAGAAATTTACCAGATTAAATAGGCAGTATCGACATTTCACATAACGAAACTGTTAGTGGTCAGGTTTATCAAAATTTTTGAGATCACAAGATTTAGAGATCAGTTAATATACATTCCATGACTATGCAGATGAGGCTTGTAAGGCTGAAAGATCTGTAATTCCGCAGGTTGTTTGGCATGTCTGTAGTTATTAAAATTAAGTGAGTTCCGCTGTGGGATCAATTTGAAGTTTAAGGGAAAAGGTCACAAGCTTATAGTCAGACATATCTGGTGAAGGAGATACCAAAGGAGTAGTAAAGGAAGAGGCCATAATTGTATGAATGCTGTGCCCTCAACAGTCTTTATTTTACAGCTGCTCAATGGATTTTTTATTTTTTAAGTTTAGAGATTTTTGGGTACATCCTATTTTGGAGGCATAGGTGCCCCAGTTTATTTTAGCATAGTTAAAGTCACTCAAAAGAAGGAAGATTCTGTTAATATGAGATAATTTTGAAAAGTGAATAATCTTACCTAGCCATTAGAGGATAAAGAAGGTGTTCTTTAACAAACTATTAGTTGATAATTAATCTTACATTGCATGATCATTAGTTCAATGATTTCAGTTTGTGAGTCTCTAGGGATGTGTCTGGATGCAATATTTTCACTGAAAAATATGGAAACTCTGACACTTTTGCCATTGGGCCTGAAAGTATGAGAAAAGCTCTGGTTTAAAAGGACTTACATTTAAACCAAGTTTCAGTAACTACACAGGCAGAGATATTTTCCAAATGCAAAAATGCCTCAACATCAGGCAATTTATTATTTAGACTTCTGACATTAAGGAGAGTCAGGTTTATGCTACATGATTTTGGGAGTGATATGTTACCTATGTTGAAATGTCTATTATCTGGACTGTGCCTAAGAATAAGCACTAGGGAGTGCAGCAATGGCTTTAGCCTGTATGTGAGAGCCCTGAAACGAGAGGTGCAGATTCATTCTTAGAGAAGCAAGCTGAATTGTTAAGCATCTCATCCCAAGCTGACATGTACTGGATCTCTCTGGAAGGACACCAACTGTTTTACCAATTACTGTATCCAATTATCTTTTCTTGGTATCTAGGCATCATTCAAAGTGAAGGAAGGATTCCATGTAGGGCTACAGTATTTCCTGTATTTCTAACATGGTTAGAAAGTTCTGACATGTCTCTCTGCATATTCCTCAGGGTTTTACATCTTAACTCATTCACTTCCAGAGGCAACACTACTGTATCTCAGTGGTATTTATCAAAAGTTAGGGTCTTTAGGACCCTTGTAAAATCAGCGAGAGATCCGGTCACAGAAAAACTTACTGATATTCATATATTCCTTTGTGCAAATCA
>NC_056726.1:72605887-72635887 GCF_019279795.1 Protopterus annectens | reverse complement strand
AACAAACTAGTCTAATCTTCCTATTCCCTAGCTATATCGAAGAGAAAACACAGTTCTAAATAACTTATATACAGAACAAGACAGTGCCATTTATGTTGGATGTTCTCAAGACAAATGCTCTGAGCTCTCTGATTCTCTCTCTTTAAATTGATAACACAGAGCTGCTTCACATTACATCATTCTTCACACTTCTCTGGTGTTCCCAGGCTAACAGAAACTACATTTACATTCTTTTCACCTGGTCAGAAACCAAAGCAATAAAGGACATTTACACATGCAAATTCTATCCATTAACTCTGGTCTTAAAACAATAGACAGGATGCCTCCCTCTAGACATATTGGCTCGGAATTTTGATATCAAAGACAGTTATAAAATGCTTGACTTAGCTTTCTTACAGCAGAGTTCACTGTTGTTACATTTTTACAGTTCAATATCCAATGCAGTCTTTTCACATTTAAGAGATCAAGCCTGTGGCTTACATTGATATTTACAAATGACAGAATTATCCACAATATTCTATCTGGCTAAGTTGGCAGCCTTCACCTATCTTCACAATTGTACATTGAAGAAATTAGAGCTAATAAATTACTACACCCTTTCAAATTTTATTATGAAACTTGTGACTGATGGCTATTGCGCAGTTGTCAAATCCGTAGATGAACTGAGGGCCAAAGAAGAGCATGAAGTCCATTGCCCTACACATCTGTAATTCTTCTCCCACTTGCAGAAGCCATTGTCATTGTTAATAGTAAGTGACATTTGTAGATGCACCCCTGTCAGACACAAGAGGAGCCCTAGGGTTCCAGGGAACCTAATTAAAAAGTTACTTGTCTAGATGCTATGTAACCTATTGCTGACTTCTGTTACTTTGTAGGATGTTATCACTGGTTTTCTCAATGCTTTCCTGTGGATTGTTTTGGATTTTCTCCATTTTTTTTTCTTTCGTTAGTATCTCGTAATGTTTTCTAAGACACTTGGTGATAAAATACATCACTGATGATTTGCAATAGCTTGACTCTCTACTCATAATAAACTACACCATGTTAGCCAGGTCTCCTCAGTATGCAATCAGTCTCCACATCTGATATCCTTCTTTCATCTTTATTTGATAGTTAAAAGTACAATATTCCACGTATGTGACTTCAGAGAGTAGTCTGTTAAAACTGTTCCATTTCTGCCCACAAAACAGCTGTAGTCTTGTCAATGGTTGCAATCAAGCCCTAAAGCTAATTAGATATATTCTGCTCTCCATACAGGAAAATCTGATCAATTTTTGCGGCCTCACTTTCTTTCTTTTTCTATATATATACACATGCATGCACATTATAGTGTAGCTACAATCAGAGAGACATTGTGACTAACATGAGCAATGGAGACTAGCCATTCTCATTGCAGAAACAACATTTCAATTCTTTCATTAAATGTTTTTTTTTTAATTATTATTATTTAAATTTGAACTGCTCTAAGACTTGATTTCATTCTCTTTGCAGATGGAATGTGATTCTAAGTTGCTGGCCCTGGCTTAGATAAGGCCCTTTCACCAGTGACTGTTTGACATGTGGTCTAATGAGACAGACAGGGGTCTATTGCCATCTTCCAGCTGTTATCCTCTGAAAATTCACTTAGTAATCACAGAGATAAGAATTAATTAATTTGCTTGTTTATTAGTTATTTATTATCTGGGTAAACCCAATGGACACAAGAGTCCCTCTTAAGGGGCAAACCAGGAGCACTGTGTGATATAGCCTCTTTATTTGATTTGCTCACAGTTATATCATAAGTAAATGGAGGTAGAAGAATAAAACACTATACTCTTGACTACAGGATGCAGTTGGTTAATAGCGCAGAGCCTTTTTCCTCTGCAGTAGCATCAATAAGCTAGTCGTGTGTCTCAATGCAGTCAGTTGGTGACACCAAGAGCCAATAAGCATCCCTTCCCACAGCATATGCATATAACTAACATCAGCCAAAGGCAGCTTCCATATTAGACATCAGCAGTGAATGCCTAAACTTTTCAAATGTCATTTGTACACCTGGGCCTAGTTACTGACTTCAGAATTAGTTTACCTCCATGACTGAATCTCATTCAAGGCACATGATTAGGCTATCAGATATTCACTGCTACTTCCGTGGCAATCAGTGACATTCTGAACTCAAAACAGTGCTGGCACAGTTGTAAGTAAATAGTTTCTACCACTGCAACAAAAGGGTATGGAGTTTATTCCCCTATGCAGTTGTTCTTCCCCTACAAATCTAGCGATTTTTGAATTGTTATTACAGCTGTGCCTACAATCCACATGCATTTCTTCCTGTCCAGTCTCTCAATAATTTTATAATCTGATACGTAGATACCTAAAAAAATATGTTCTATTCTTTTCTCCACTCAGGTTTGTTACCACCTTTCTAAAGCTATCTGAAAATCTATTACAGAAGTCTTATGCATAAATAAAATGTTAGTATGATGAACTTAGGTAAAACAAATCCTCTTAACGAACATACTCATTACAACTCATCAATAAGAAGAAAAGCTCTAGAAGCTAATCCACCATTGTTTACCTCCTACAAAGCTGTGTTAAGTTTTTTTAAGCATGTGTATAAAGTGCATATGAGTTGCTTATGCATTCTTGTGGAGTAGACCTTTGTACTGGAACATCAAGAAAAGCATACCAATTTACCAGCTGTCGTAACTCTATTCATTTAGTTGTGTAGGTTATGATAAGGTATTGAAGGTACAACCACAAGAAAGTTGTGACAAGATCAGACCCTTTATGCAAAGGCTTCCTGCTTTAAAGAAAAAAGGGAAAATAATAATTATAAAAAGTAATAAAGCATCATAGATTCACCCTCTACTAATCAAAAAGGCTTGTGCAAATATTTTAATGTTTAAAGGAGAGCTCTGAAATGAATTTCTGCTTATACATACTGAAAAGAAGTTAACAGTGGTAACATGGCAGCACAACTCATGTGGAACTTTAGGGTAGATTAAAGCTGAACAAATCACGCAATGAGCAATTCTCATATAATAGTGATTTCAGAATAATAAATTACAGATAAACCAAACTATCTTCATCTTTACTAAAATGAGTATACATAGTAAGTGAGGATATGTAAGAAAAACAATCTACTCAAGTATGGTATACAAAGTGCAACAATACTTTTATTAAAATAGTGTGTGCAAAGAAAATAAGAGGCAGTAATTGCAAACAGTTGCCAAATGAAGGGTTTTATAACAAGTTGTTTTCACACCATTATAAGAGAGACAAAAAAAATGGGAGTTTTTTTTTGAAAGGAAAACAAACATACAGTAGGCAGAAATGAAATGCACATGTTCAAGGCCTGGGCCCTCTGCACTGTAAGCTACAGGTGGAAGTTGAAGTTAAACAGTGAGCAAACTATAAACACACATTGGGCAATGGAGGTGGCTGCCCGGGATGATAAATTCTAAGGGCTTCATACTTTGATTTTTCTTTCCAAGGCAGCAATGAGTAATTAAGTTGCTACAAAACATTTGCAATTGTAAATAAAACACAGCATGATGATTTACAAGCTATTAATCAATCATGTCTAATTACACATGGATGACTATATAAAATCACAGTCTTAAAATCGCTATAGTGTACAGCAGTCTTAAAGTACCAGTTTGCAAAGTACATATTCACAGTATATAAACATTAGTGGCTTTACTTCCTTTATAACTGAATTTCCCAACTTTTCTTTGTGAGATTACATGTTTACAGAGAAGTAGGAGGGTAGGTCAGATATGCTTGTTGTCTGGGGCACTGCCACCCAGTAATTGAAGATCGCAGAGCTAGAGGTAGAAAGCACCAAGATTCAGTATCATTTAAGTTAAACAGATGATTTATTGTGGATAAAATGAGAGTTTAACAGGAACACTGTTAACACTTCATTCACCTCAAACACAGTCTACAGGCTCTAAAGTCAATTTGTGATGGTCTCTCTCTCTCTCTCTCTCTATATATATATATATATATATATATATGTATATGGATCTACTTCAGTAGATTGAACATATTACAAGTTCGAACCACATATGGCCGAGACCATATGTTCAAACTTGTAATAGTTCGAACACTGAAGTAAAAAAAAAAAACAAAACACACAACCTGCACCCCCCCACACCCCCCTTACTTAAATGTACCGACTCCAAGATCGCACTACATTGCGGAAAAGAGAAATCTTCCCATTCCGCACTGTATGCAGATCTCCATTCAGTTCGATCGAACATTTACAAGTTCGAACATATGGTCTCGGTCATATGAGGTTCAAACTTGTTATATGTTCAATCTACTGAAGGGGACCCATATAAATATATATATATATATATATACATATATATATATGTATATATATATATATATATATATATATATATATATATATATTATATATATATATATATATATATATATATATGTGTGTGTGTGTGTGTGTGTGTGTATATAGGTTTACTATCAAAATGTCACCAGTAAAAAAATTCCCAGTCGTAACACTGAAAAAAAGTGAAATTACAAATACATTTCAGGTCACATTGTCAAATCTGCTGAACAAATTCACCAGATTCAATATTGTCACTGAATAGATCAAGTGGTGTCCATATAGGAGCTCCGTTAAATGAAAGTCCTACATCTCGCATCATGTTTTTGCAAGGGGGATACACCCTCCCCCCATGTGGGGCTATGCCCCCCCCCTGCTAACTATACATTCCAATTCCGAGATTCACTACAGTGAGGAAAGACATGAATGTCCCAAACCGCACTGTACCACAGTCTCTGTGCAGTACTTCAAGTTCATAATAGTGAATGCACTGTGCATTCACTGATATTAACTTTCGAACACGGAGATGTTCAGCAACACAAAAAATCGAACATCCGTCTTTCGGTTTTCCAGCTGCAGAACATCTCTGTTCGTCATTTTTAACAGTAAACAATATATACATATATGTGTGTGTGTGTATATATACACCATTAAAATAGCAATATTGTACAGTAGTCTTAAAGTGCCAGTATTTATAGCATATATACACACTATATATAATTTAATTTATAATTGGGTATCCCTCTCTAAAGGGAGAAAAAAATCGCTTTTTGTGAGATTGCATGCTACATCAGTGATAACAGGTATATTAATGTAAATTCACAGGTAAGAGCTATGCTAGTTGCCCTTCTGGGACATTTTAAGCCTAGCCAATTCCCCGCAAAGATGAGATTGAAATCATGTACCTTGTGTCTCTGAGTTAAACACCTTAACCATCATGCCAACCCCCCCACAACCAATATACCATTTATTCAGCACTCTCGACTGATCTTGTCAAAGCAGATTATTATGGTTATGTACTCTATTAATATAATTATTTATGAAGCATCACTTGAGAAAAACATCCCTAACAACATGCATTACTATGAAAGTTGTTCAGCTGCTTATCTGTCCAGTACATAGTTACTAGTTTCATAGTGATTCAGCATTCTGACCTTATATTCACTTTTGGTCACATATGTAGGATTGGATCTGGAATCAGAAAAAAACAATTAGTTATGTACTTACCATAACGCTAGATGTATGTAGTCCATCTCACCATATATTCTTCATATTTGGGTTCGGAGCCGACGGTCGGCTCCGACTCGGCCTATACACTAGCTTGAAAGTCTCTGATTGTCTGGGCCAAGATGGTATCCCACAATACCTTGCTCCACATCCCCAGATCTCGTTTGCTGCTAACAAAAACAATATGTCCAATCCACACACACACATCCACAGTCAAGATAGACAAGGTCCAACAAGTTGTCTAAAGGGACTAAAGCCAGGGTTATAAAGGAAATCCTCCAAATTCTCCAGGCAAGGGGGCGGCAGGTGGGTAATGAAGAATATATGGCGAGATGGACTGCATACATCTAGCGTTATGGTAGGTACATAACTAACTGATGTAATGTAGTCCTATCTCGCCATTATTCTTCATATGTGGGACAGCATCCCTAGCACCTATATCCTGGGTGGCTCGATGGAAGATACTCCTGAGCACTGTGGAGCCAAAGGAAGACCTGCCCCTGGATACCACATCCAGTTTGTAATGGGACACAAAGGTATGGGGAGAAGCCCATGTTGCAGCTGCGCAGATATCATCCATGGATAGCCTAGCCTGAAAGGCCGTAGACGTAGACACTGCTCTCGTAGAATGTGCTGTGACTGGAAAGGGTATGTTCTTACCTCCTGTCTGGTAAATAAAGGAGATGCAACCCGCTATCCATCTAGAAATGGTTACTTTGGACACGGCCGAACCTAAGCAATTGTCCAAGAACGAAATGAAGAGCTGATCTGATTTCCTCCATTCCTTAGTCCTGTGTAAATAAAAGCGTAGTTGCCTATGAACATCGAACGTATGAAACTGATACTCTGCCTTGTCAGAGAAATTGGGAAAGAATACTGGCAGTTTGATGGACTGATTAATATTAGACAATGACACTACTTTTGGAAGAAAGGTTGTATTCGGCCTGAGGGAGACCCTATCTTTATGGAAAATTAGATAAGGGGGCTTAGCTGACAAGGCCTGAAGCTCTAAAACCCTTTTGGCAGAAGTAATGGCTATTAGAAAGGCCAATTTCCATGTCAGAAACTTCAAATCGCAAGAAGCCACAGGCTCGAAGGGTGGAAGAGTAACAGCCTGCAGAACAAAATTAAGGTCCCAAGGCATAACCGGTTGAGCTACCAGGGGGCGAAGGAGGAGTGTGCCTTTCATGAAGGCTTTACACAGTCTGTGAGCCATTAAGCTGGGTTCATATGCCACATGATAATTAGAGATAGCCGCTAGCTGAACTTTTATGGTGGCTGGGGCTGACCCTTGGTAGAATAATTGAGATAAGAATTCCAGCACAGAGTTGATGGGAGCCGTGTAGGGGTCAATATCCTTAGACTGTGCCCATATGGAAAACCTTTTCCACTTACTGGAATAAATCTTCCTAGTGGCTGGTTTGTGAGAGGATGAGAGGATATGGACTACGTTTAGAGAAAAATCATGATTCCTGACTACGGTCGGAAGTGGAGTAGCCAGGCGGTCAGCCTGAGGGTCTCCAGGTAGGAGTGGAGCTGTCCCGACATATGTGTCAGTAGGTCTGGACGAGGGTCCAGAGTCCAAGGAGGCTCCACGGTGAACTGTTGGAGAAAGGGGAACCATACTTTTTGAGGCCAGTAAGGAGCGATTAGAATCAACCTGCTTCCCAGGGATAGTGCTTTCTGGATCACCCTCCATGGCGAACTGTTGGAGAAAGGGGAACCATACTTGTCGGGGCCAGTATGGAGCGATTAGAATCAACCTGCTTCCTAGGGATAGTGCTTTCTGGATCACCCTTGAGATAAGGGGAAATGGAGGGAAAGCATGCAGCAGACCTGAGGGCCAAATGTGCGCCAGAGCGTCCCTTGGATATCCCCCCAGTGGGGGCATCAGTGAGAAGAATGCGTGGCATTTTGCATTGAGAGGGCTGGCAAACAGGTTGCAGCAAGGCTGACCCCATTTGTTGAATATTCTGTCTGCCACCTGGTGGTTCAGGGACCACTCGTAGGGCAGAATGATCACCCTGCTTAACTTGTCTGCGATCACATTGGTTTTCCCCGGAATGTGCGTTGCTATCAAGGTCCTTTGGGAAGCTATCGCCCAGTTCCACACTCTCATAGCCTCCCTGCATAGCGGGTACGATCAGGTTCCCTCTTGTTTGTTGAGATACCACACTACCAACATGTAGTCCGAGTGTATGGCAATAGTCCCGGATGGGAGGACATGTTGTAGCGCCTGCAAGACTAGGAGCACTGCCCTCATCTCCAGGACATTTATGTGCAAGTTCATCTCATGTTCCTGCCACGTACCTTGGACCAACCTGCCAAGATAATGCCCCCCCACCCTATCCGGGATGCGTCTGTGGTCACTGTGGCTACCGGGTTGAGTGAAGAGAATGGTTTTCCTACTACTAGATTGTCGGTGCACAGCCACCAACTTAGGTCCTGTCTGCATTTGTCTGTGATCAAGATGGGATGGGATATAGGCAAACTCTGAAAAGACCACTGGGCAAACAGGAGCCACTGTAATATCCACATGTGCAGCCTCGCTAATGGAACTATCATGATAGTGGATGCCATCGTGCCTAGTAGATGCAGCACTAGCCTTGCCTTTACACGTGTCAAAGGCATCATCATTTGAACCTGCCATTGTAACCTCGTGATCTTTTCTATAGGCAGAAATGCTCTCATCTGAATGGTATCCAACTCTGTTCTTATAAATAAGACACACTGTGAGGGTAGCAAGGCAGATTTTTTCCAGTTTACTGTGATGCCTAGCTGATGGCAAATGTTGATGGTAGTGTTTCTGTTTTGACAAAGTAGATGCTTGGTGGGGGCGGTTAGGAACCAGTCATCCAGGTAAGGAAACACCTGGAATCCTAGATGCCTCAAGTGAGCCATCACCACTGCCATGCATTTGGTGAACACCCTGGTGGCTGTGGTGAGACCAAAGGGCAGGGCTCGAAACTGGAAGTGCCTGGCTCCCAGCCAGAAGTGTAGATGACACCGGGATGCTTTGTCCATCTTTATGTGGTAATAAGCATCCTTCAGGTCGATGGAGCACATCCATACTTCCTTTCCCAATAATGGGAGAATTGATTGCAGAGTGACCATCCGGAACTTGGACTTGCGTACATAATGATTTAGTCGGCTGAGATCCAGAATGGGTCTCAGGTCCCCCGTGCTTTTCGGCACCAAAAAGAATCTTGAGTAAGTCCCTAATCCGATCTGGTCTGGGGGGACTGGTTGGATGACTCCTTTTTCTAGCATCTGAGAGACCTCTGATGCTGCTTGACCCCTTTGACTGGGTGGTGCGTCTAGGATCCTTTTGGGAGTAGGAGGGGTGGAGCGAAATGGAATGGTGTAACCTCCAGCGATTATCCCTAAAACCCATCTGTCCTGGGTTATTCTTGCCCAGGCTTCCGGATAATGGGAAATCTGACCCCCGACTGGCTCTGGAGAAGCACAGCTGGGCACACCCTCAAGAGTGAGAGTATGGGGAACCGGGGAAGGAATCCCGGTCCCCCAAGTTGCGGGGGTCCCCTCTGCCTCTGGGGCTGCGTCTTCCAGAGTATGACCCCCTCCTCTGCCTTGAGGGGGGTCTCACCTTGTGCGGTAGGGAACGACCTCTGTGATTTTCTGAACCACATCTTTCCCCCCCGCTGAGCCTAGGGATAAGGTCTCGACGGTAGGGAAAAGTGGACTCCCACAGCAGACAAGGTCTTACCCTCTTGTTCACACCTGGTGAATGTGTCTTTTACTTTGGTCCCAAACAAGGAGGAACCGTCGAAAGGGTCATCCGTAAAGGAAGACTTAAAGGCCTCCGCAAAGTGACACAGGTGTAGCCAGGTTTGCCTCCTGAGAGCCACTCCTGAACAAGCCACCCTGCTAGCTCCCTCGGCCGCATACGAAATCAATCGCATGGACAAGTTCGCAATGGTATTAAGGGTGGAAAGCTGAGCGTTGACTGCTTGAGCCACCATCTCAGGTACATTACCCCTGAGAGTATCTCCTACCTCCATAAGGAGATCTCTTTGGAGCCGCGTGAAATGAGTCAAGTAATTCAGCGACCGCAGAGTGAAGGTCACTGAGGAAAAGGTATGCTTCCCGTACCGATCCATCATCCTGGACTCCTTGTTCGGGGGATGGACCGTAGAGGAAGACTCTGCAACTTCCTTCTGTGTGGCGGCTGCCACCACCATAGCATCTACTGGGGTGCCCTTCATCAAAAAATCCTTTCCCTGGGGGGAAGACAAGAATTTGTTAGGCCATCGAGGGACAGGCTCCACGGAGTCAAGAGTCTCCCACACCCTTTGACAAATTAAGTCTAGGAGCTCATCAAAGGGTGGGAATACCCAGGAGGCAGACGGCTGGGTGCCAAAGGCCTTAAGGAATACTGACTCCTCCTCGGAGGGGGTTTTAGAAGGCCAGCCTCCTCTTTGTTTCAAGATCTCCAGGATTTCTGAGAATGAAACATCCTCAGAGGAAGACTTGGGGGACCCCTCTGACTCCTCGAGGTCAGTATCTGAAGTGAGGGACTCATCTTGGGAGTCTATATGCTTCCTCTTGCAAGAGTTCTTCCTGGGGGGTTCCTCAGGCACAGAGTCTGAGGGCTCCTCAGAAAGAAGGGGGCCACTCATGGGGGTGTCCTTAGGCCCTTGCGCCCTGCTGTCCAAGGATAGCAGGGTGTCAGAAGCTCTCGTCAGAGTAGTAGGGAACAGAAGGACCGATCTGAGGGAGGTAGCTGATCCAGCCAGCATGCTCCGCATTGCCTCAAAGGCGGGACCTCCTGAATCTGAGGACCGACTGCCCTCTAAGGCCATGACCGGGGCCCGAGTCCCTGCTGCCCAGAGGAAGGCCCGGCACCGACCTGTGCTCTGAGTCATCCCCCTCGGCGCCGACAGAAGAAACTCGAGTCCCGAAACCTGTGGATGGAGCTGACAGGGTCGGAGCCAATGCCGGTACCAAGAGTCCCAGTTGGGGTATCGGATCTGACACAGGAACATCCCTCGGAGTGGAGTTTACCAGATCCGAAGACAATGATGCGCTCGGAGGAGGAATAGCAGGTATGACTACCAGGGCTGGCTACGGAGCCGACTGGGTCGGAGCCAAAAAAAGTTTTGCCAACACTGACGATTCCAGGAGCTGCTGCACCACCCTATCCACATCCAAATCTAAAAGCCTGGAGGATTTGGAGGAAATCGATGGAGAAGCAGACCTCTTCTCTGCAGAGGCTTGTCTTAAACTTGGAGACCGGCTCTGAATCGGTTCCAATATCATCGGAGCAGTTGAGGATTCAGTCGAAACAGTGACTTCCTGTGGCTCCAAGGTCGGTGGAGCCAAAGAAGCAGATTCCACTACCAAAATTGTAGAAGGCAGCTCCGAGACCAGAGATGGAGCCGGCGATCTCTTCTTGGCTCTAGATGACTTAGACTTCGACTCGGAGCTGGGAGTTGAAGCTAACTTTTCCTCAAAAGATGGTTTTAACAGACCCTTTAGTATCAACTTGTTTTTCCTTTCTTGGAGCACCCGAGGACTAAAGGAGTGGCAGAAACTGCAGGACTCCTGAAGGTGGATGGCTCCAAGACAATAAACACAGACGGAATGTCCGTCTGTAATAGACATTTTGTTTGAACATTTAGAACACTTTTTAAAACCAGAGGGCTTATGTTCTTTTTACTCTTTTGACATAATTATAAAACACAGAACTCCAAAAACTTTCTCGGTGCAGAAGTCAGTCAGAGAAAAGGGCGGGAAATGAACGCTCAGCACAACACACAGTCACTGATACACACCAACAATAGAGAGACCTCTAATTAAAATGGTCTCAGCACAAAGAGAACCACAAACTAAAAAAAAAAAAAAAAACAATCACAAGGGGAGGACTAGGTCTTCTAAGTAGAAGGGATACCACAAAACTCGCACAAACACACCCAAAAGAACGCAGAAAGTCCAACAAATGCTAACACAACTGTATCTATCCAAAAATTCTATAATATCAGAAATGTTTTCAAGAGAAGTTATTTTTAAACAGTACTTAGCCAAGCCAAGTCGAGACCACGTCTGAGCTCTACAAGCGGCAAACGAGATCTGGGGATGTGGAGCAAGGTATTGTGGGATAACATCTTGGCCCAGCCAATCAGAGACTTTCAAGCTAGTGTATAGGCTGAGTCGGAGCAAACTGTTGGCTCCGAACCCACATATGAAGAATAATGTCGAGATAGGACTACATAACATCTATTATTTGTGGAAGGAAAATTATTAGATGCAATACTATAAATATTATTATTGTAACAATCATTAGGTAAAACAGTATAAATCTGAAACTGTCACACTCATTTGCTTTGGCTGGACAGCTCTTAGTCTTCCCCACACAGATTCCTTATATCAAATGATCCATAGAGGCAGCATATTTGAAGACAAAGGAGCATCTTTATTGGACATTTGCCTGATTATTCTCATCTCAAACTCATGAGGTTTGCTATCTTGGAACATTACTTTCAGGCTGAGACTCATTACAAGTCCTTTGGAATTGCCTCCACTTTTGTCTAACAAAAGAAATCATGACTTGGGAACATATAGGTACTCAGTTCACTTGTTTTTTACAATGCAACACCTGTTATACTCCAACTTTTATCTGCCTCTAGCTTTAAACATACAGGTTGGTATGAAGAACAGGTAGTGGATGTGCAGAATGATACCTTGTGAATCAAATAGGTTCAGTGAAAAACAAATTGTTCTTGAAATGAGTTGTGCAGTAATGACAATCTCAAATTCTAGGATGCTTGCAGTGTCCTGTACATTAAGGCCAACAGAAAAGACAAAGCTGGAAAGGGTAACCTGTGGAGGAATGTTTTTCAAAGTTAAATGGAGAGTGCAAAAGAACTACGGATGATACCACCTACTGACTCTTTGATGAAAAAATAGAGATGAAGGAAGGAGAGGATAAATCTCTGGAGTCTTCTTTAAATGTACTGTACTATGAATGGAGAATGAGAGACAAAGAGAGAGGGAAGAGAGATGAAACAACCTATTGTTTTGAAGAAAAAGGAACAAGGCGAAGATAAATCTGTGGGGGGGGTCTATATAAAGGTACTGTGAAACAAGTACTATGAAGGGTGAATGACGCAGAGGGAAGAGATAATTCAACCATTTGTTCCTTTGAAGAAAAAAGTAGCAAACTAGAAGTTAAATCTGTGAGGACAACTTCAACTCTACTGTCAATCAAGTACTAAGAACTACATATCCACATACAGTGGATATAAAAAGTGGGTTCTTTTCCATTAATGGGGCAACACCTTTTTTGGCCTCGTTAACAGAAAACTACTTGTTTTTGTCATAAGAAACGTGTCATTCATTGTCAATATTTCCATAAATAATCGAAGGTCAGAGGTGATATTAAGCAGCAGTTGCGAATACTGCAGTTTCTAACAATAAGCTGCATCCTAATAAATAAAACCCGCAATGTTCCTATGTCTTTTTCAGGAGTGAGTATTTTCAAAATGTCGACTGTTACAGCACTGTATGTTATACGTCACATTAAAGGTGGGAAGAGTTTTGAAATGATTTATTGTGGTCTCATTTTTTTATATCACAAAAACCTGCCATTTTAAAAGGGGTGTGTACACTTTTTATATTCACTGTACTAAACACGCTGCCCTAGATTCTTACATCTCCTTCAGGGATGTTAATGTAATCATAAGTCAGTGTTTGGCTTTACTTCCCAGTTGTTTTCCATTTATAAGTCAGATTTTCCAAAGAGTGGATCTTTTCTCTGTGCTAGTCCAACTCCTTCAAGGCCACATAAGATTCTCACGTGATAAATCTATCCTCCAGCACGTCCCTATTATTATATCCGCTAAAAGTAAGTTCTAGTTGCTCTAGTGGTTTTGGTGGATTTGGATTTTTTGAGGTGGAGCATGTCCATGTTCCACACTCTCTCCAGTTCTTCTTACTGAGTACCCACAGGTTTTTCAATTCCCTCCTGTGAAATATTACTGTGTACAGGCTCCTCTTGCCTTTCATTCCTCATCACTTTGATGAAAATAAATTTTGATAATTTTTCTTCAGAAATGTGAATAATCTTCATTTACATGTTGAAAACATGGAAGGCTATGTGTCCTACTTCTAAGTCTGCAAACAAGTATGCCTTTGCTTAAGGACAAAACCCAAGAATGAACTTTTTTGAAAATAATAATTAAACCAGACTATAGTGTATAAAATCTTTTGACTTCATAGCTTAAAATACACACCTACTATCATTAAGGAAAAATTCTTAAAAACACATTTCCAAGCAAAAGCAGTTAAAAAGACAGAAAAATAGAGAATAGTGGTATAAATAACCGAGACAGAAAACATAAAAAAGAGAAATAAACTAACTAATTGTCCTAGTTCAGTGTACCCAGAAACAAAGCTCCTCAACCAGCTCTGCAGACAAGGATATTTTTCTACTTTTTCATGACTTTCAAAGACAGAGAATAAAAGCTGGTCACAAAAATGGTTAAGGAGTAAACACAGTCCACAGCACCAAAAGCATTTAAAACCAAAGAAACTCATTCCTAGATATTGGTGTCTGAGTCATTATAAGTAATACTGGAAGCAAAAGAGGTGTCAGACTATTCACAGTCCTGTGTGTAACTTAGAGAAACTATATGTTAAAATCATATGGCAATCCAACAGTTCTTCTCCTGCTTCTGATGCTTCTGATTAGAAGGTTTTGGCTGGGAGTACTACAGTAGTTTACAGGAAGCAGGCAGACTCCACAGAAGCTGCACTGCTCCATACAGAGACTACATTAAAAGAGGAAGAACAGCCCATCCTAGAAGAAATAAGAACAGCATTAAGGAAAATGAAGCTGAGGAAAATAGCAGGTTCAGATGAGGTCATAACTGGCATGACTTGAGATGTTGAGTGAGTCAGGGGTGAAATGGCTCCAGAGAGTACTCATTACAGAATGGAGGGAAATGATTATTCCAAAGGACAAGAATAAGTATTGTGGTGCCAGTGTACAAGAACAAAGGGGACATTCACAACTGCTGGTAGTACAAAGGAATCAAACTGCTGTAAAACTGCATGAAAATGCTGGAAAAGGTGATTGATAAGTTAGTGTGCAGAGCTGTAGAAAATAAGATGAGAGATGAGCAGTTCAGATTCAGATCAGGATGCAGTACATATTACTTGATATCTGCAGTGAAACAGATAGTTGAGAAGAATCTAAGAATGATGAAAGAGTCTAACTGGGCATTCCTAAACTTGCCGTAAGAGTACAAGAAAGTTCAATGAATGCTGATACAGACGCTGAAACGGGCAGTGCTGTGATAGTCCGATATTCTAGAAACACTGGCATTAATTAATAAGTGCATGCTATATACAAGGACCCAACAACACAAGGACAAATAGTGTTCAGACTCACAGAGGGGTTCACACCAGGAGTGGCTGTGCATTTGAGTCCACTGCTGTGCATACCAGAAATGTATTGCATTAGCAAACAGTACAGAAGGGACAAAACAACACATCTCCTGTATGCAGATGATATGACATTGCAAGCACAGTCTGAAGAAAAACTTCAGCAAATGATAATGCAAGGGAATGCAATTCAGGAGGCATATGTGATGAAACTGAGTGCAGACAGGGTAGTTGTCATGGCAGCAAATGGGGGAAATTAGAAGGAGGTGAACATTGAAATAAAAGGGAAAATATCAGAACAGCCTAACAGCTTCAAGTAACTAAGATGAGGAAAAGGGGAGTCTGAAAGAGTTGACCCAGTAGTCAGGGACTTGAGAACACACATAAACAGTAATCTAGCCTTTGACCATCACGTGTCTACAGTAGTGAGGAAATTGTTCTTTGTTGTGCAACTTATAAACAAAGGTATGACATCAAGGTCCAAGGAAGTCATTGTTCCACTATATTCATCAGACATATCATTGAATACAATGCCCTCTTTGGTATGTACCTAATGAGGCATATCCAATAAAAAGAATGTCCAGAGAGGTTCCTCACTAAAAGAATACAGGGTGTAAGTAACATGTCCTATGCAGACCACCTCAAGGCTCTATCCCTATATTCAGTCTCATTGAGGTGAGATTTATGCCTGACATATAAGGCATTGTTAGACCACACTCCGATGGAGCTTGTGCATGTCTGAAAAACAAACAGTACCAGAATTACCCATTCAAAAGACTTAAATCATGCCTGTGATATAAATAGGATCTGCTGGAGAGACAGATATGTATCCCAGAGACTACCCCTCCTCTGGAACAGGCTCCCTATCCATGTGAAGCAGAGTTCCTCCCTAACCCAATTCAAGTGTAACATGGACAATTGGACGGGGAAAAAAGAAACTCATCCCTGGTTTGGTAGCTATGTCTCTAATGGATGCAGACAGCCTGCAAATGGTTCATCTCCTAGGTCCCTGCTTGTAAATGTTTCACTTCCCAACCCTCTGCTTACACTTATTAAGGGTACCAGAACTTGTCACAGATTTGGAATGATTGCCTAGGCTTAAAAAAGGCCCTTGTGGTCATTAGCCTAGTAATCCCCTCTGAACCTATGAACCTATAATGACATTAAAGCTAGAAGCAGAGGGACTTTAGCCAAAAGAGTGTCAGAGTTAGTATGTTTCAGAAAAAGGACAAAGAAGCTGAACAGAAAGAAAAAATCTCCCTCTTAATGAAGCTGTAGAATATTTTAATTCCACATTCTTATCTATCCTGGATCATTATGCCCCAAGTCACACCATCAGAACCAAAGCTAAAGCAGCACCCTGGCTAACCAAAAACACCAAGCAAAAAATTATCCTCAGAGACAAATTGTGGTCTAAATGGCGTACCACTAAAAATGTAACTGACCACCAAAACTTCAAAGAACTTAGAAACAGTACTAAAAAAGCTATCCTTCTAGACAAAAGGAACTATTACCTTCAATTACAACAAACCACCAAAAAGGATCCAAAAAAATTCTGGACCAGCATCAATAATCTCTTATCCCCTGGCCAGTCTATCACACCTAACCCATAGGACTGCAACCCAGAGAATCTCATACAAACAGCTAACAACTTTAACTTATTCTTTACTAATACTATTCAAACTCTAGCCAGTCATCTCTCTCCTGACACCTCTAAGCTACTCTCACCTTCCCTAAATCACCCTCCTTCCTTTCACCTTCAACCCATACCTACCTCCTATATATTATCATTGCTCCAAAAACTAAAACCATCTATTCCTTCTGCAGACAAGCTTGCTGCTGAATTCTTGAAAATATCTGCCAAAGCTATTGCCTACCCCATCTCTATTCTGATAAATAGATCCTTAATCGAAGGTATTTTCCCCTTTATCTGGAAAATATCTCACATCATCCCACTTCACAAAGGTGGTAAGTCTAATGACTTTTCTAACTTTCGTCCTATAGCTCTCCTATCTCCAATAGCTAAAATCATGGAAAAATGTATCCACAAGCAACTACTGAATCACCTTCTGAAAAACAACCTACTTGCAAACTGTCAGCATGGTTTTAGAGCCTCCCACAGTACTACCACTGCTCTTCTCTCCTTTACCAACTCCATTAACTTCAACCGAAACAATAATTACCTTTCATCCTCTATCTTCATAGACTTATCAAAAGCTTTTGACATGGTATACCATAAACTTCTTCTGCACATACTAAAATCTCTCTCACTTGATCCTCTTTCATTAACATGGTTTACATCCTACCTAGAAGACCACCAACAAGCAGTTCTTTGGAAAAATGCACTACCCAACCTCCTCCCTATCACTCTAGGAGTACCTCAAGGCTCTATCTTAGGCCCCTTCTATTTTCCATCTTTATTAACGACCTCCAAGTAGCTATCCCACATACAACCTGCATACAATATGCAGATGACTCTACTGTCATCTGCACTGCTAAGTCACAAACTGAAGTACAGTCAATCACTCAAAAAGCTTTTACCACTGTTGAACAATGGTTCTCTAATCGCTGCCTACTCCTTAATCCTAAGAAAACCAAATTACTATTATTCTCACCTTCCCATAGATCTACCCCACTAAACTTCACTATTTCTGCCATGGATAGCACTCTCATATCTCCTGACTCAACAACCAAACTATTAGGTATTACTATTGATAATAATCTCAACTTTGACACTCACATCAATAACACAATAAAATTAGTTAATAAAAAAATTGGATCCCTTTATAAATAAAACCCTTCCTTTCACCTGAAGCAAGGACCACCTTAGCCAGATCACACCTAATCTCTACCCTTCTATATGCTTCCCCCATATACACAAATCTCTCCAAAAACAACCTCAATAAATTAGCAACATCTTTCCATAATATTGCTCGATTTGCCACAGGATCCCCTTACAAAACCCACCACTGTCTGAACCTAAGAAATCTAGGATGGCTAGAATTTCAGAACCTACTTACACTGCAACAACTCATAATAGCTCATAAGATCCTATACCAACCAACCAAAACACCTATACTCACTAGCCTCATCTCACCATACAATAACCTGAAACATTTACGCTCTTCCAACAAACTATGGATAAGTATAACCAAACCCAATAATTCTGCAGGTGACTGTCTCTTTTCCAACTCAATTGGCAAAATATGGAATAAACTTCCCTCAGAAATCCTTTCTTTGTCCTCTCTTCCGCTTTTTAAAACACAGCTAAAAATTAATCTCAACAAGCACTGGCTATGCTCTTGCACTAACCCTGATTAACTCTTTTTCCACCTCCCTACCTTTTCTTCTGCCAAACTTCCTATAATCTATGCCTCTCTGTAACATTGATAGCTCTACCTCTATTACATTTGAGGCTTATGTATTTCACTGTGTGTTGCAAAAAAAAAAAAAAAATTAAAATGATTGGTGTATTTTCTATGTATTTGACTATTTTCATGTACTACCTCTATTCAATTGCCCTGTTTTTAGCATTAATGATGCTGTACCTATCTTTGTCTTTGTCTATTGTCTATTGTACTTAACTTTCTGGAGCTTTTCTCCCCGGGCCTCTACTGAAAATGGACATATATCCAGCTAGACTAGCCCGGTCAACAAATGTAAAATAATAAATAAATACATAAATAAATAAATAAAGTCCAAAACAGTGTTGCAACCATGCTTCTTCATGGTACGGACAACCTAAGAGTGAAGTCAGAACAGTTTAGCAAGCTAGAGATGATGGAGATGAAGTGCTTGAGATGGGTGGTAGGATGCACTCTGAGGGACAGATGAAGAAATGAGGACTTAGAGCAGAAGCCAAAGTAGTTCCAATTGCAGGGGATGTTAAATAGAAAAGATTACAGTGGTTTGACACTGAATGTAATTTGTGAGAGACAGGAAGAAGGCAAGAGAGAATAAGTATATCCAGCAAAGAGATGGATGGACAGCACAAGAAAGCTGCGACAGACATGCATGACAGATGAAGAATGTAAGGCAGTAGCCCTGAATCAAGACTGGTGGCAGCAGTTGTTGTGACCCCCCAACCACCATGTAAAAAATAGGAAAAAAGGTGGATTGATGGTGATGCTGATGCTCTCCATTTAATACTGACTGTAAAGAAAAAAGTAAATTCAAGAGGATAGCTTTGACTCTTTGCTCTAGTGAAGGAGATTTCCATATGGAATGATTGTAATCACAAGACTTTATAGACTCAATCCATGAGAATACATCTTTCCAATGCAGTATTATTCCTTCCCAAGTTGATATTATACTTTCTGAATTCTTACACTGTATGAGATCATTTTCAACTGGACCATTAGTGATTCGTCCACTTCCCTGAAAAAAAAAATCTTATGGAGTTGAAGAGGTTCCCAAAATTAAGTGAAGAACCCTTCCTGTCATACATGATGTTTTCAAAGCAAATTTTCTTCACTCAAATAGACAGGCTTTAAACTTAAGTGGGTAGACATACTATGCAAAGCTCCTAATCACAGACAGAGCACTACGGTATTCAGAAATTAGAGTCTTCTGCTACCTCCATATCTACCAGTTCTTAGTCTAAATATTTATCTCAGTAGTTGCTTTAATCATTGATAGCGAGCTGTACAGTTATGAATAGAAGGCACAAAAAAGAAGCACTTTGCCGAAAATCTTTTAGTACTCAAGGTTTCTTGTGAAAGCTCAGTTATTGATCATATCCAAACAGGCTTTACAAAGATGTCAGGTGATGAAATGTGAGAGGAGGTCTAAGAAAGTATAGCCATGGTAAACTAAACTGAAAAACACACAGTAAACTGTGCAGATGAGTCTTGTAAATATGATCTCAGATTTCAGCTATTAGGATCTCCAGTTACTATAATCTTGCCTTCTGGTCATCTGATTGACAATATAGTCACTTAGCTGAAAGGAAAAGAAACAACAGAACATCCCTTTAAAATTAACCACATCCAAAACCCTGAATTTCTACATATCCCACTAGTAGAAGGCTTCTTTACAGAAATGGTACACCTGTCCAACAACCTCATGGCAGGTGAGAGCAATATGTGAAAGCTATAGTCAACAGGTAATGCAAAATACCAACACAAGTCATGCAAATGATTGCAAAATCTTCTTGTTTCTCCTCTCCCTCACCCCCTTACCCTGGGAGGAAATCTTTAGTACAATATCAACTCTTGGTAATAAATATCTCCAATAAGTGGGTATTATAAACAATGTATTTATTTATTTACACTATGTTTGTTTATTACTTTATTTTATTTTAGTTGCACATTTGGTAGAAAAGTCTAACTGGGCAAAAGCCCCTTTTCAGAGAAGGCCCAGAGAGAAAAGTTCCAAAAAAACTTAACATAAAATTGTAAGCATAACAGAATGAGTAACAAACCTAAAGACAGATATGTGTTGTACAGACATTCAAATAATTTGCATAGTAAATTAAAATCGAATCATACAATTGTTGTACTATATAGAGATGTTTCTTGTGGAAATTAATTAGGAAGCATAATGTGGGTTAAATGAGAAGTCAGATAAAAATTGACAGTAAAAAGGTGATTTGGAGATAGGGTGAAAGTGAAGGGTAATCGAAAGTAGAGAGAAAAGAAGGTGGTGGATATATCTCAAAGTTATGTAAAGCAACTTTTTCAAAAATACCGAGGCCAATACTTCTCCTAAGATATTTTATGATATTTACAGATGCACTGCTTTTGTTTAATCATCTTTTGTTAAAGAAGGCAGTGTAGCTGGTGTCAATTGCTTTCATCAGACAAGCTCACTATTATCCATGTGTAATACACAGAAGAGTGAGCCTGCAAACCAGCTGTGGAAGTGGAAGATAACTACTATTTAACAGAAAGTAGCTCATATTTCTCATAGCTCAAAAAATATTTTCCATTACCATTTTAGCTATCTACTGCCCCAAACAATTTATCAAATATTACCTTTATTGCTTGCACATCTTGGGAAACATATAGAGTCATCTTCCCTCATTGCCTGATGGTTCACTGTTGAATCAGTTACATTATAAGAACTACCGAAGCAGCATAACAGGCAGACAATTTCATTGATACACCCATGTTAGGGTCAAAGGTAATCACAAGAAATTATCCCTGATCCATTTAACTTCTATAACTTTTACCTGTCATTGCATCATTATATACTCTTTTTAGATGGAATTCATAATACCCCAAAAAACAACTGGAAGTTCATAATGCAACAACAGTTCTCTCAGCAGCAGATTTACACAGCAAGGCAATAATACCCCTTAGATATATCCCTCTGCACTGCTATAGTGCCTCATGCAAGGACCGACATATGTATCAAAAACAAATCATCAGTTAGGAAAGCTGAGATAGAGGTGCTGGATTTCCTAAAAAACTATGATTTACTTTATGTAATCTGTAAAAAAACAAAAAAAAAAAGAGAAAGAATCTTTGTTTCTTAAACTCTCACAGCCTGCCCTAAAGTAACAAACAATTAAATAAATAAATAAATAAACACATGCTGAGAACAGATTTCTTCATTATGAGAAGGAAGCCTGCAACTGAAAGAAAGACACCTTAAATGTTAGTTTTAATGAAACCACCAATATGGTGACAGTACATAAGGCAAACAGAGGTTTTCAGCTTAAAAAATGAAGTCTAGACTGGTACTGTTTTTAAGACAATTTTAATAATAAAAAAAGACATGAAGCATCTAAGTACTTTTGTCCGCACCATTCAGGATGTCATCAGAAATGCAAAGTGCTTCACTAGAAAACATTTATAAAGACCAATCCATCATCCAGTTACATAGTTGAATAATTAAGTAATTAATTAGACAAATAATACAATGAAAATTAAAGTCATACAACCTCTTCTCACACATTTCCTATTACAAAAGCTTAAAAGTTAGAACAATCTAATGACAGCATCTTTCGGCATATGTGTCTGTCCATACTGGAAATAAATGTTAACATTCTGTCCACATATATGGCAAGGGGGGTGGGTCTTAGATCCACTTGCCACAACTATAGGTCTAAATGCGTGATATACAAGACTATTGTGGACTTTTGGAATTCTAAATGTGGAAGTATAAAAGGTATGTTGACCTTAAGGAATTTAAATGTAGGTAAAATAATACTTCCCTCAAGTAAGAATTTCTCTAGGGCCAAATCAATTTTGTGGTGTGCTATGTTAATCTCATTTTTTGAGGCAGAAGTGCAACAGTTACTATCATGAAGTATGTTCAACAGAGCAGAAGAGTAATCAAAGTGATCGAAAATCACTGTTCCCCCATCCTTTGTCAGGTTTTATTACTCTAAGACTTTTATCACAACTAATACTGCCCGGTACTTTTCTTTCTTAGTTAGATTATGAGACCTAAGGTAGTTCTTTCTTTTCTACAATTTGTAAAAATTCTCTATGCATGCTTGGTTAAATGTCTGAATTACAGGATGAAGGGGGGGTTGAATAAACTATTTCTATTAAGTATATCATTCTTGAATCCAAATTCCTTTTGCTTCCCTCCTAAGGTGTCTGCTAGGTTAAGATTTTTAGTGAAAAGTTTCAGTTCAACAAGGATGTCAATCACACTAAACCCTTTTGATAGAATAAATTTCAATGCCTTCTCAAAAATGGAAAAATGTTTAGTTGTAACTTCTACTTTACTATAGTTAGAATGCTATAACCATTATGGGAGTGAAGTATTCCATCTGGGTGCATTATAATGTTTAACTCTTTCCTTTACTCTTCCCTTTCCCTGGTTCTTTCTGCTCTCCCTTGAACTGGGAAAATCCAAGCTGGCACCTACTTGACTGCGTGTCCTTTCTGATCTCCCAAGGCACTGGGAAACCCACCTTCATGTAAATCCAAAGCACCCCTAATAATTTCTGGTTGATCTGTCACTTCACTGGTGTTGCTATCTAAACCCCTTTCCAAATTATTACCAGAAACAGACTTGTTGCTACTGTAATTCTTGTTGAATTTCAAAGGATAGACTGACATTTTAGCATACTGTCTTAAGTCCCTTTATAAGGATAATATAATGGAAACGACTGGCAGTTCCTTGTCATACACAATACTTGTATCCAGCTGAAGAGACTCTGGAATCAAATTTAGTATTTTTTTATGTATACTATACATGTTAATGCATTACTCACATATGCCAGTGATATAAAAACAAAACACACTCACAAAATATTAGCCCTAGATTAGTTATAGGCCATATAATTGTCTCAGTAAAAATAAGTAGGTAGATCTGTTTGATATACTTAATTAGGAAGCAGAATTATATACTTACTTAGACAAACTCTTTTTTTTTTTAGATTTCAGTTCAAATGTGAATCCAGTTCAGCTCTAAATTTTAATAAAAGCATATCTAACCAATATGATAGAGTAAAAAAAATAAATAAAATATTTAAATCAATATATATTCGACATATAGGTAAGACTAGTGTAGAATTACCCATTCTCTTCACTACAGTTTAAATATTGTTGACATTTTTAGAGAGTTTTCACCATATTAAAAAAGAAAAATAAGAAGACTAAAGCAGCACGCATGTCATGACTGGGCCATAATGGTAGGTTATACGTAATGCATTATAACTCTTAGGCCCTCCAACAGAAAAACATTCAACAATAACAGCAGGATTGTTGATAAGAATATTTAGTTCAATATTCAAGATTGAAAATAAACTAACTTTTTTGTTAACCTTCAACTAACCTGCATGTTTCTGAAATGATAGTCTCAATGGAGGCAGCATCATTTCAGACAGAAATGAAGGGGAAAAAATGCAGCAGGGAAATGGTAACCACAAGTGGAAAACGTAGAGACAGAAGCGCTTACCATTTTGGATCAATTGTTGGATTTTACTTGCGCCTAATTTTTTCCACTTGTGGTTACCATTTCCCTGCTGCATTTGATTTTTACAGGTTTGGTGGTTTTTATCCTTCCAGAAATGAAGGGAAAACTGAAGACAGATTGTTTGCTGTGGCAGGGTGATCTTTTGGTCAGCAGTGGGGTCCATGATCTATGTTTTGGAAATACTTAGGCATTTTAAACTTTAATAATTGAATAACCCAATTAAGGGTATGAATGGGAGCACTGGCAGAGGCTAGATATTTGGCAGGTATGGGGATACAAATTTTCATATTTAGATACCAACTACGACTGCAGTATCAAAATTAATAATAATAATAATAATAATAATAATAATAATAATAATAATAATAATAATAATAATAATAATAATTACACTCACACTTGGGAAGGCCTGTATGTAAAACTTTAACCAAAATAATTCCATGCAAATAAATGTACTCTTCATAACAAATACATAAATAACTGTAAACATCTGAACAACTTCTAAATATTGTCTTTTCTTCCTTGACACATTTCTTTTTCTAACATTTTCTCAAACTAGCAACACCTTATTCTGCTCTTTCACCTACTCATTGTAATAATTTCCTTTATTCATTAGGCACATACTGTATAATGCCACCTGGATATTACCTTCACAAATCTCATTCTGCTGTCTTACTGGTCTGTTGCAAAGTCATTACTCTAAATAAGTACACATGTATACAGTAAGACCTGTTAAATAACGCTTCTCATAACTGCTTAATCAGTTTACTCTAAATATAACAATATTGCATAACTGGCCCACTGAGAATTACATGAATGCATATTTTGTTTCACCTCAGACCTCTGCTGAAATTGCTTAAATAGCAGTTTCTTCATTTAATTAAACAATTGAAAAACAATTAAAAATATATAATTATATAATTAAATAGTAGTGTGTTTGTTCTTAGACTCTTTGCATTCAAAACTACTTCAGATACTCTTTGAAAATGCAAATTTGCACATTTAGACAGCTTTGAAAAAAAATGCTTAAATAATTAAAGCAACACATTATTTGATATCTGTTTATCCTAGTATCAATGTCTCATATTTTATAAATAATCAATGAAATGAGAAAGTATTAAATCTCAGTCAAACAATAAATGGTAAATAAAATAAATGCTTAAATAAATAAAATAATATTAAACATATATTTTCCTCCAAAACTCTAAAATATTTATCAAATTAAATTCTAATTATCTAAGTTCAAAAGATCATAATTACGTTTACTGAATGGAATATTGTTAAGATAAAAAACATATAGTTTATATTTTATGAAAACAGTAATGCTTCATCAATATTTAAGTTGTAATTTGAAATGTAATCAGATTTCTATAATATTTTTCTCCGTTATCATTTCTTCCTTCTTTTTAAACTCTGCAGTTAATCTATTTATCCCTTTTCACTTCTTTATCATCTTCTTGTCTTTCCCTATTCTAACCCATATTGTTCTGTGATCTGAAAACTTTGCCATCTGTATTGGCCCCCTACATTATTTCTTTCATGTCTTTAGAATAAATTATATAGTCAGTTTCAATCTAAAAAAGTCCCCTTTTTATGTCCATCTGCTATTTGTTCTACTTTTAAAGATCCACATTTTATTAAATCTTAATATCCTATCTTATTTTCCCATTTTCTTTCTTTAGATTACAGTTACAATCTCCTACAATCACTACTGGCAAATTTACTAACAACATTTGTTTTTTATTTCTTCAAACAACTGTTTTATCTGTGTCATATTAGTATGCACATAAATCACTATTAATCATATACATTTTTGTCTAGTTCTCATTTCACATATCAGTACCTTTCCTGGAACTACTACTGTTACATCTAAAAATTCCTATTCCTTTATTCTTTATAATAATTTCTATTTCAGAACATGTCTCTTACTTACTAACCAATCACCCCACCCCCATACTGCCTCTGTTCTTTTCCTTTTTTCCTTCTGTGCTACAAATGGTATCCAGGAAGCAAAAAAAAGCATCCATTTTTATTTTTTATCCCTTTCCACCTTCACCTAACCTCTTATATAATTCTGAATGCTATTCATATTTATTTTAAAAAGGAGGAGCACATGCTAATTTTCAGTCTATCTTATCTCAGTGTACTGACTCTACTCCATGGAAAAGATATGTCACAATATATAAGTGGTAGGTGTATGGGGGCTGCAGGGTTGGTGATGTTCACCTGTAAAAACTCTACAACATTATCAGCAAGATTCTGAATTCACTATTTTTGTAGGAATTTCAGTTTTTAATTTTGAAGTGTTAGGAGTTGTAATACTAACTATACGTAGCCACCCATTATTATAGTCAGTAAAAGTTAAAAGTGCTAGGCCATACATTAATGGCATTGATACTCAGAAGAAATAATATGTAAGATACATGGTTTATTTGATAAAATAACAGTGCTACAGTTATTTGCATAGACTTCAGCTGTAATTATTTCATCATGGAGAAATTAGAAAGAAAGAAGGTTTAAAACAAGAAGTGCCTTCACCATTACTTGAGGATTTTCTGATGCCACAGAATCTTCGTTATTTGCTATACTATGGTACAATCTATCAACATTTACCATACTAAAGTAAAATGATATAAAGGTGCTTCTTAAATTTTGGCCTAAACACTGAACTTTAAGCACAGTTAACCTTCCTAATATCAAAGTATATATTCATTTTCCATTTTTTTATGTAGGCAGCACCGAACATGATGTTAGATGTTTATGCTGCTCCTAAGTGGAGATACCAGTAATAATTAGATTCACTCATTAGCCATCCTTGGGAACCTTATGATAAGAACAAAATATATCCTGCAATTACACTAAGGCTGAAATAAAAATTAGTCAAGTCAGTAAAATTTAACTTATGAATCTAAAAGTAGCATTCAACACAATGAAACATTTTTGTGCCAGAAACAGTGTTCATAATATGTTAGAGTGAAGACCACTGCAGCTGTAAATACTAAAGTTAGAAAAATGCAACTCTGTCTTCAGAAGTTTCTTTATAATCAACAAGATGAAATGTGCTAACCTGATGAAAAAGTCAAGTAATTGCTGTGGAGGTCAGGACGCACACACACACACACACACACACACACACACACACACACACACACACACACACACACACACACACACACACACACACACAGTCAACATGTTAGGTTGAGGAAACAAAACATGCTGGTATTTAATGTCCTTTATAATATTCTATTCACTTTATGATAAATTGAAATATGGTTGTTTTAAATGTATCATTACAATACTAACCAAGTGGTACTTAGAATAACAATTTAATCAATATGAAACCTAAATAATGTGAAATATAAAATTACACAAAAATGCTAATATCTTAAACTGAAAACCAGTTAAGAAGTGTACAATGTAAAGTACTTGTTTAAAAACAAAATAAAAAAACTCTTCTTGAGCATTATAAATACATATTATGCTACATGTAAAACAAAACATAAAAAGTGAGTGATTAAAATAAAGGGAATGAAGCATAGGTTAGTAAATCTCTCTCTTGCCTATGCAAAGAGAATGTTAACTAACCAAATGTAAGCCTATAATGATTAGTGTGATAGAATGTAAAATAAAGAGACAGAGAGAATTAAAAACACAAAATAAATTAGAAAAGGAATATTAATTTGCATTAGTTAAATCATAAAACAAACACTGGCAAATGTTCTTTAGTGAAGTAAAATAACTTTAAGTTGACGATATAGCATTAGTTATTTTACTAAATATTAACAAATACTGCTAGTAATACCTATAGAAAAAAGCAACCAGGCAAATGTGTTAGGTTACCTTACTAACTTCAGATTCATTAATGCATAGACTTAGTGTACACTAAATGTACACACTCTGTATTCAAGAACATCCCTACCACATGTTTGTGCTTTTTAGTCAGTAAGGAAGATCATGCTAAGTGTACATGTAGTCTATACTTTCTGGTAACCTTTATGAATCATTCTCAATATTTATGGCTGCAAGAAAATCAGTAGGAAAGCTGAAATTATTAGGAACAAGGTGTGAGTTATGCTTGCGTTGCCTGTTCACTCAAAACAGTGTCCCCTTAGAGTAGGTGTTAATGAATACCAGGGATAGTAATATAACTCTACATTTTGATTATACGGTATAACTATTGATGAAAAGCAGTAGGAAATGAGGGCAACTGACACTATTGTGCTTGGAGTGCAGGGGTAGGGTGTGGCCGACAGTGCTACATACCATACCATTAGTGATAAAAAGCAGTAGTAAGAAGCCTGACATCCTGACTTACCAAGTAGTTATGTGTAGCGCCCTGGGGAGGCATACTGTAAGCAGATAACTGCCTTAGACCACAGTGCTGTGGTCTCTCTCATCATGCCTGATCTTGATTTATAAAGAAGTCAGCAATCATTAAATATGAGATAAGGTACATTCTGGTAATAAAGGGGATCTGATGAGGGTAAATTCCCAGAGAGGAAGGACCACCTGATGGACTGATGATGGGGTGGTAAATGATGGTGGTGTGGTAGGGAAACTGTTCCTGACTAGATTAACTCCACTTATACTATATTTTCCTTCCATGAAGAAGATTTGTTTGATATTATTTATTTTATTATTTATAAAATGTTAAATGCTACACAGCTAAAAAAACAACGGGGGGAGGGCAAAGGGATTTCAATTAGGAACACACATATATATTAGGGAACAAGCACCATATGTTAACATGTTAAATGCTGCTGCTGGCTCTTACAACTGCTCACTGCTAGTGACTAGCTAGCATCGCAGTGCTTAATGCATAGAGCGTTATACTTACCCAATGAGAAAAGACCACATACATGGTCTTGTCCCATTGTGTACTGCTCTTTCTGAAGTGCTATGGGCTTATTACAAAGATCTTATGCTTACCAGCATTGCCACACTACACAGCAGCAGTTATGAATCCCACTCCTAGAAATGCAGCAATGGTTACAGCAATGGAATATACATATATATATATATATATATATATATATATATATATATATATATTCAATTTGCAAAGATAAGGCATTAGCTTTGGAAACAATGTGTAGCTTCCTTTGGAGTTTCAATGGTATGGAGTAATAAAAATAGCTAGGCTTGATGATATACTGAATAAATGTAGAAAGCTATTGTTTTGTATTTTCACTCTTGTCCAGAAAATCTTGTGATAAAGATATATTGTCCATTCCATTGATATAAGTGTTTATTTATGCAGGCACAAGTATCACAGACACATCATGGATAATTTAAAGTTCTGCACAAACCACCTAGACTAAGATTATAGGGATGATAAATTCAGCATAAGTGTGTTGTACATGTCTTCATTTATAATAGTTTATTTAGCTGTAGTGCAATTTCAATCCCAGAAAAAAATCATCCACTTCAAGGTGAGTACTTGATACATAACATTCAGGGGGCCTGCAGATTAGCATAACATTCCTGCAGTTTTCTAACCTCTTAATCAGTTGCATTTTTTTCTAGAGCAGTAAAGTTATCACTGCTTAAACCTCTTGTACATCAAAATATACTAAGCATTGCATGATCTATTCCTAGGGAAATCGCACTCATATTATGTTCATATCCTGAAACATCTAGCAAGAGTTTATTTTCCTCTTCACATAAAGGAAAATGATTCTTCCTTAACTGCTGCTTCTGTTTTCGGTTTGTCATTTCTCACTGGTTCATCTTCTTGTGATGAATGTTCTTCTCCTAGTTTCACCATCCCTGGAAAGTCATCTTTTTCAGGAGTTTCTGGATCAGCATAACAACATTTCTTTGAAAATTCAAATATTTCTGAAAACATTTCCCTTTAAAGTTGTGACTGAGCAAACTGTTTACAATAATACATAAAATGTTTAGATTAAATGCTTCATACACTAAACAAAGACTCTAATTTCCCTTTAAATAATGCACTAAATAAACTATTGGTAGATTTTTCAGGTTATGAATATAAAATAATTGAGATTCACTATGGAATGGACCACACAGAATCTAGGATTTCTTCACTTTACAATAGGTTTAACAGAGCTGAAGCACCAAGCAATGGTAATTTTACTAATCTGTTTTTGAGTTGCTCTATATTATATTTAATAAGGCAAAGTTCATAG
>NC_056726.1:72475887-72600887 GCF_019279795.1 Protopterus annectens | reverse complement strand
TTTATATTAATGCATTGCTTTTTGTGTTTTTATTATAAATGAAATGTCACAAGTCAGTTTCCTTATTGATTGATTGATTGATTGATGGTATAGCATGGGTAACAGTAGCAGTATTAGTACTAGCAGTAGTAGGAGTAAGAGTAGTGGTAGCAGTAGAAGTAGGATTATTAGTAATCATAGCAGTTGTAGTAGGAATAGAAATAAAAGTAGTAGGGGTAGTTGCACTAGTAGTAGTAGGAAAAGGAGTAGCAGTAGTAGTAATAGTCTTACCAGTATTAGTAGCAGTATCACTAGTAGTATTAGTCTTAGTATTAGTAGCAGTAGCAGTAGTATCTATAGACGTAGTAGCAGTAATAATAGAAGTAATGGTTGCAGTAGCAGTACTAGTAATAGTAGTAGCAGCGGTAGCAGTATAAGTAGTAGTAGCATTACTCTTAGTGCTATTAGTAACAGTAGAGGTAGCAGTAGTAGCAGCAGTAGAAGTAGTTCCAGTTCAAACCCTCACACCCAAACCTCTTTATGGCATCGCAATCTTTTTAAGTTTGGCTTATTTAACTGAGTGACTTACCAGCTAATAATAGGTAGTATTAGAAAGGGAAAGGAGTTACTAACAAAATGACACCAAGGCTGTTAGTCTAGGATGTCCTGCAGAGGAGAAATTAATCTTAACACTTATTAAATATATATATATATATATATATATATATATATATATATATATATATATATATATATATATATATATATATATATATATATATATATATATATATATATATAAAAACACTTATTATTCATATTTTCATATTTATATTCAGATTTTCATAACCAAGAGACGTACATGTTATTGAGATGCACTGAAAATGCTGCTTTACAACAGACTATACTGGAAATATTGCTCATTGTTCATTAATAGTTATGAAAACAAGCAATATTTCCATATGCACTTAATATTTCAAAAACTAAATGACTTACAAACTTTTGCATGACATTAGGTGAAACTTTCCTTGATATTTGCACTGAAAGTTACACATCTTGAAAGATATCCAGTATTATTTGTTTTGCTAATTATACAATTAAATATATATTTTCAAATTTCTGTAAATATCTCAAGAAACATGCACTTATTTCTTGTTATCATATGAAAGCTTATGTCTGATTAAATATGTTCTAACAATATATGTCTAGTTTGTACTATTTCAAGATATGAAAATTTGCTTGCAAAAGTTTAGAAAAAAAAATAATTTGGGGTTTAAGTGCATTATAATATATTACAGTATTTATGAAAAAAAATATGAATAAACTGTATATTATCACTGTAAATAATACTTCTTACTGATAACATTGATATTTGTACAATTTTAATAACTTTTATTGGTCGCAAAATATAGTAGTTGTTTTATCTTAAGCTTTTAAAATTTATTTCTTAGAAAATGTTTTGGAATACAAGATGTGTTTAGGCTGCTAGAGGTGTGACATTCCACTGCCCATAGGTATTACTAAGTTAAGAATGGAGTCCTTCCTGGTAAAATTCCTCAGCAGCAACAACAAACCCAGTCACAGTTGTCTATAAGTGTGAGGCAGACATCATGGTATACATGTAACTGGGAGCCAGTGACACTGGCATAGCAGCATGTCTCCTGCCACTGCCTGTGGGAGTTCAAGTCATGAAGACAGGAAACTGTGCAAAGGAAATTGTGCAAGAGGTGAGGGGTTCTAGGATCATATGTTCAGATATGGTTAAAGTGCATAAATGTTGGTGGAATGCTCTATGTATTCATAACTACATTTAATAACCAGGTATATAAAGGGTAGAGACTGTACCCACAGTGTGCTCATGCAAGAGTGTACAATATTCATTCCCTGGTTGACATGCTTTTCCCACAGGTATACAGATACTGACATGTTCACCAGGAGAAGCAACACCTGTAAATGTTCATTAGCCAAGAGAATGAAGAGATATCACAGGCCTTCCACACATATGGCATGCACTTTCTTGAAAAAGGTGCTGTATACAAGCATCATCAGAATCAGATTTGGAAGGGAAATTTAAAGTAGAACTGATATACGACACCATGCAAAGGAGAAAGCATGGTACATTGCAGCAGACAGGTTCATCTCAGGGAATGGGCCATCAACAATAAAGCTGCTAACTGAGGTTGAGTTTTTGTTGTCACTTTATGGCTAGGAATGACAAGGATGTGGGAGTTGGACAGACATCAACAACCTTTGTGTCAGCACAGGAAACACCAGGTTATTAATGTCCATTATCATACATTATAAGATACTCCATTACATGTTTGAAGGGAAAGATTGACAGAGGCCAGCTGAATATTTATCCTTCCATTAACCTCTGATCTGCAACTGCAATGACCTACACAACAAGGCATGTGCGTTAACACATGCTCTAGCTGTATTTTAATATACAACAGCATACATGTAAAGCGAGTTGTAGAGGCAACTTTGTTGCTAACTTGGATATTAAAGAAAGACGAGTTCTCCTAAACATTATGTCTTTAAAGAGCACCAGCAAAGGTAAGTTAAACATAACGCATCCAGCCATGATGTTCTTCCAGCTGAAATGATGTCCACTAGAAAATGAGTTTTCCTGGCCACAAACATAAGATCTGCTATAGCAACCGGTCAAAGGGCAGCGGCAGCATCAACTTCTTGGACATAAAGTGAATACTATACTCCAAGAGGTAACTGGATCCTTAACAATAGGATATGAAAGAAAGGCTTAACAACCTTTCAACAAAGACAAGGACAAAGAACTAGCACCCTGATAGACGCTGGAGATAGCTTTGAAGTGAAGCTTCATAGTAGAATAAGTCATGGGTCACAAATCTGAGATACTTACCAAGAATATTGTGTAAATGAACACTGAATGGATGTAAGTTCTGATCCATGGTCCACTGAGGAAACAAACCCATTTGTTTCAGTAAGCCTTTCTATTGTTTGGTCTCTGGACAGCCCTTTCCAGATTACACGGGTCTCTAGCAAAACTGATTTGCATATACAAGTAAGCCCAAAATTGCCATTGTTCAGAATTTTTCCTTTTCTCAGAAGTATGGCAATATCAGAGGTTGGTATATGTAAATGTGGGGGTGTATTTTTTTGTTTTTTTTTTGTTTGTTTTACCAAATCAAGTGATGCGGGGAAACCTGCCCTGCCCCTGCAAAAAAAGAAGTTTAAAGAAGACAAATTTTCAATATTGACTCTTCTGTATGTCCAGTCCTTTTTTCTGTATTTCCAGACTTGGCAGTCTGAGTCCAGATATGTCAACAGAGCTAGCAAAGAAACCATGAGGTCAATCATAGAGAATGAAGGACCAAATGACAGCTTGCCAGAAGGGTGCAATAGGTTGCTACTGGAAGGCCTCAGATGAACATGCTGCTCCAGGAGAAAAGGATAGAGCAGGAAAAAAAAAACATTTGCAGAATTCAAATGATATAAGAATAACTCTTGCTTTGCACAACTTGGTCTTATAAGGAAAATTCACTGAAGAGATAAATGGGTCACTTCTGGGTGAATGCAGCTCTGCAGTCTCC
This sequence comes from Protopterus annectens, assembly GCF_019279795.1. Classification (NCBI taxonomy): domain Eukaryota; kingdom Metazoa; phylum Chordata; order Ceratodontiformes; family Protopteridae; genus Protopterus; species Protopterus annectens. The sequence continues at coordinate 72,597,336 of NC_056726.1, read as the reverse complement.
ATCCTGTCCCTCTATAATGTACAAGAAAGTATGAACAACAAAAATGGTAGTAATTTATGACTGTGTAGTTCAAACAGAGTGGGAGCCATTGTCTAGGGTAGTGCATGGAAAAATCTACATCCACACTGACTGAACACAAGACAAAAAAGATTATACAATTCCTCCCTATTAATATTCTAAAATGTGCATGCTGACTGGCCAGCCCAACCAGCATGCCTGTTGTAAATCCCACAGTATACTAATGGAAAAAGGTCCGGTCGCCCGGACATTTTTCTGTTGGTATAAACTGCTCCAAGAGAGAAAACGGAGCAATGGAGACTTTCTTTTCTCCATTGCTTCCATTTCAAAGCATTCATGTGCTTGATATGCATGGTAACGGAAGGCCCATATGCATGTGCATTACATCAAAACGCAGACTCAGTATACCACAACTGGTGGAAGAACAGCAATCTGTCATTATACAAAGACGTTATTTAAGAAAAGTAAGTTTTTTTTCTTAAATAATGTCATTGTATAATAGCAATAACCGACTCTGTGGTTGTGGTATAGTGAAGATTTTCCCATGGTTGCCTTTGTTTAATCACTCGGGCTTCACCCTTGTGATTAAACCACACCAACCATGGGCAAATCTTCAATATACCACACCACATCATTGGTTATTGCTTAAATAGACTACCTGAGACAGAGGAGTCCTTGGTTAGAATTGTATGGCATGGAGACTTGTTAATTAGGTGAAGAAAACGTCATGGAAAGTGCAGAGAAAGTAATTAAAAGAGAATACAGCCTTGAGCCATCCAGCTTTCAAACATGCCACTAAAGATCTGAAGAAGAGTCTTAGTTTGCACAGCATTTGTAATTAACTGGAGAGGCTTTGGGAGACTGAGGCATTTTTTGATGTTTTGCCCTACTGACTAAATCATGCCAGTAACAATTTTTGAGATGATGATGCTGATGATGAAAATGGAAGTCCTATTCTAATACCTAAACTATAAAACTAACAAATTCTAACATAATCATCACAACAAAAAAAGACAAAAAATGGCAGCAACACTAGTAATAGTACTACTACTACTACTGCTAGTATTACTACTGCTACTACTACTGTTACTACAGCTACTACTAGTACTATTACCACTACTGATACTATTACTCCTACTACTACTATCACTACCACTACTGCTACTACTATGAATTTATTATTTACATAATACAACTAGTTTTCTGATATTTACTCTGACCTCATCTTTTACATTTGTTGATTTTTTGGATGTGCATGTAATGATTACTGAAAATAGGATAACTACTAAATTATATAAGAAAGAGTGTAGTAAGATGCATCCAAAACATGTAGACACTAATGTGCTAAAAGGACAGTTCTACAGATATGCAAATCTAAGTGTTGATGATAGAATTATGAATGAATCATTTAAGAACCTTAAAAGGGACTTTAAATGTAGATACTACCATGATACTGAGGTTGAGGCTGCCTGTAATGAGGTCCTCCAACACAGGAGGGATATTGTTAAACCATACTTCTCTGGGAGAGTAGTGAACAGTGAAGGAAAGATCTCTGAAGTAAGATATTCTCACCTAGGAATGTCCATGACTTATTCTATGGATGCTCGAACTATCTGCAGTATTATTAGGAATAACTGGCAACTACTTGTATCTGACGACAGGTATAGGTCAGTACTCAGTAATACACCCCAAGTTTTGTTATTAGACAAAATGATCATTAAAACAGTTGCTGTGTTATAAATCTATTAACACAAAGGTTTCTGTCTGATAAATATGGTATATTTCCATGTAGAGACTGAAACGTGTGTAAATGCATTCATAACAGTGAGTCTTATGTACATCCGGTGAGTAAGAAGAGTTATATCTTTTATATTTATGCAAATTGTAGAAGTAAAAATTTAATGTATTTGTCATTCTGTATGAAATGTGAATCCTCCTATGTAGGTAAGATGAATAGATATTTGAAACATAGAATTAGAGAACATTTAAATGACATCAGGAAGAATGATGTTCTTAATGCACTGTATAAATATGCTTTAGAGAATGACACAAGCCATACTTTTAAGTTTTTAGTTTTGGAATTACTTACACCTAGCAGTAGAAAAGGTGATTTAAGAAATAAAACTGAATGTAAAGAGATAAATGGCTTTTAGAATTACATGCAGATAGTAGAAGAGAACTAATGGCACTGTCCCTTTTAAGACCAATTCTTAGACCAAGTGACCTTACCAGGTAACTGTGCTTAAAAGATGGTTTGTTTGTAACAGTTCTTAGCTCTGATGAAGTGCTATGCTTTTATGTTTTTATTTTCAGTCTTTGAATAAAATCCATGATTTTATACAGCAACTGACAAGGTTGACTGGCTGGATTTAATTCTGATGAATCCAAAAAATGCTTGATTTTACTGACTGGTTATTACTGCAATGAAACATCATCTGGAAGGGAGCACTACATGAGCTATTTTCTGGATTTTAGTCATTTTAAACTTAACCATCTTTCCTTTTAGTGCTCGAACAAACCTATCTCATTTGGTTAGAGACTGGCCTTGCCCATCCCATGGTCAATAATTATGTATTACTTATAAGAATACCAAGGATCATATCATAGATAACTTGAGGGGACCCATGTATAGGATAAAGCATTTTGGAGATGCCTCTCTCCTTTAGTAGTACAGAGGTCAGTCCTAAGGTAAATTTTCTGTTTTCTGTCCATTGATCCAAGTTGTTCTTGAATAGTGACAGGAATGAATTTTGATCTATGTGGATGGGAAGTCTGTTTCAAAGCAGTGGTATCCTCTGAAAGATATACCTGTCCCTACAAATTATTCTGTTGATGTTGCAGAAAATGTTTAGATCCATAGACCCAGTATTTCTGATGTCGTTTGACTTGATGATGTACAGTAAATCCATCAGCATTGGGTTGGAGTAGGCCTTGTATGCCAGAGACAGGTCACCTCTAACCAGTCTGTAGGACACTGAGTATAGTGACAGGACTTTGAGTCAGTCTGTGTAGGACATGTTGCTTAGGCCTTGTATCCTTTTAGTAAGGTATTTCTGTGGACATTCCAATTGCTGTATGTGTCTAGATAGATGATCAAGCTGTTCACTCATGTGTCTTGGTCTCTCACAACCTTTTCATCAGCTGGAGTTAAGGGGTGCTTACCATAAACTACAATGCTGCATTTTTTTATTTTGAATTTGAGTCCATTTTTGTACACCACCTATTGATAATGTAAGCTCTTTCTGGTGTGTGTGTGTGTGTGTGTGTGTGTGTGTGTGTGTGTGTGTGTGTGTGTGTGTGTGTGTGTGTGTGTGTCAGAAGGGAACTAAACAACAACTCCCATCTTATAGCCATCCAGAAGTTTTGTTAACCAAAGCTCTCCATTTGATAAGTTAAGATTTGGCAAAGTAGATATCAAACAGCAGAGGTCTCAACACAGACCTCTGTGACACTCTACTGGTCACTCTTATACCCTAAGAGGATGCACCTCCTTCTCTTACTGTGTGGGTCCTGTTTTTAAGCCATTTTCCTGTGCATCTAACTACATATGGGTCAATTTGGAGTTCCTTTAGCTTAATTATCATATTTCCATGTGTTATGGCATCAAAAGCCTTGCCCAAGTCAAGGTACTCTGTGTGGACAGTTTGTCTGCAGTCCTCTGCTTAAGTAAACTTCTCAAAGTAGTTTACCTGATTCATTAGGCAGTATCATCCCCTGAAAAAGCCAAACTGCTGGGGTTGAAACTATTAACATTTTTGATATCATAATTAATTAGGTCAAGTATTCCTTATAGGGGGATTCAGTATGTGTCAGTTTGGGATGAGATGACTGAAAAATCTTCTGGCATTGCCAGAGATTACTTTTCCACCTTTTATGAAGATTTTTGCATTATGGCTAAAGCCATTGCTGTCCTTATATAGCCTTTTTTAGGCAGAGTCCATCTGATGAACATGCCAACCTAGTAAATTCTAATTTGGAACACATTAATGTTGCTCTACTTAGTGCCAGGAGTCTTAAAAAATACCCAAACTTGAGGCTTTCCTGCAACTTGAACACATTCATATATGTATAATTTCAGAAACATGGTTTCAGAACAATGAACCACTTCCTGTATTCCTGGGTATAATGTCTATCATGTCTTCAAACCCCCTAGCAATTGTCAGGGAGAATCAGTATATGTCAAGCATATCATCACCTCATGACAGATTCCATGAGTCACCACATTTGAACTCCTAGAAGTCCAAACTACCCTAAAAATGACTACTAACCACTCATAGCTGCTATAGAACACCCTATGTGTCCATTTCTGAGCATGATAGGTATCTTAACACATTACCTGAAATTCCCATTAAACTCAGTTTCTACTGGGGGTCTTCAACTACATGTCAGTAAGCTAGCTGGCCTACACTACCAATGGTCAGCATACCCAGTGCTTCCTTGATATTATAAATGGTAACTCTCCTTCACAAATAGTTAACCATCCCACTAGGGGCCCCGGTATCCTGGGTCTAGTCTTCACAAATATGGGCACTTCTTGCACAGCTCCATATGTATCCTCATGTCTTGCTAAATCAGCCTGCAATTTAGTGACCTTTTCCCTTAAAACTGGTGCTACTTTCCCTGTAAATAACTCTGATAGGGACTTCCTGAAAGCAAACCATCTTAAGTTACTTGACGACTTAAATAAATTCTGCTGTAATCTCCTTGGAAGGATCCTATTGCTACAGCTGTTACCTATGCCTCTGGCTTCTAATCCTGCTTAAATACTTGTATTGAAATGGCAGTCCCTACCCACAACAAATATAATGAAAAGTAAAAAAAATAAACTGCATACCTCTTAGTACAAGAAATCTGGACATAACCAAAAATGATGGGGATATGGTCCAAAAACAGGGACAGATTTTAAATATTGCTTTTATAAACTTTGAAGGTTGATAGAATAATAGGTTTTGCATTAGTGTGCATTTTCTGAAATATATGAAATCTGAAACTAAGATGTATGTCATTATTTAGTGACTTCGGTCTTCAGTTATTTAACAGAAATCCACAAATTTTATGAGAAACAAACCAGAAGTATGAGGCAAAAATGTGGACTTTCTGTGAAAATCATGACAGTCAAGAACCCTTGTGGTGGAATACTTCTATAAATACAGTATATAACAAGAGAAATAAACTGCTTAACGTTTATTAGAGGTCTCATTGCACCTATCTTAAGCAAACTAGCACAGGCCTTAAGGGAAACACTAGGGCGCTCAAAGCTGACTATGAATTTAAGATAGGTGCCCAAATGAAAAATAACTGCAAACCTTTAACTATGTCAAGAAGTTAAGAATTCGGCAGGCAACAGTGTTCTGAGCTAGTCCACAAGATTACTACACTCTCTTACCCAAAGGAAATAGGGAATATCCTACCTAACAAATTTAGTGCAAATTTTACTCCACGCACAGTTACAGCTATCCCACATGTTCCTCAATCCCAGCCATCAACTTTATTCACTATGGAACAAGTTCTTTCAGCACTTTCAAAATCTAAGAATACTTCATCCTTGGTTCCTGAAAATATATCAGGTTGCCTGATTATCAGTGTCGAATATGGCCTTTCTGAAACCCTTACTTAACCTCTTTAATATAAACATCTCTACTGGTTACATTTGTGAAGCCTTGAAAACAACTACTGTAATGCCATTGCACAAAGGTTTTTCAACCACAGGCCTTGATAACAAAAGACCCATTAGTTTCACTAGCCCCAGATATAAAGACATAGATCACATTATATCTCTGACTTCATAAATCTGGACATTGAAAATCTCTTAACCCTGGACCCTCATGAACTTGGTTTCATCAAAGCATGTCCTGCCTTTTTTAACCAAATTAATTTCTTTTAAAAACTAACTGAAGCAGTGGATAGTGGTTATGCAGTGCATACATCATATCTAGATCTGGCAAAGGCCTTTGACACTATTCCCAATGCAAGCATTATCAATAGACTTGTAAATCTGAATATGCCTTTACATTATGCAAGGGATCATGAACTGGTTGTTTGAAAGAAACCATGTGGTTAGAATAGCAGGTGCAACTTCTGAAAGCAAAACAGTTACCAGTGGAGTACCATTGGGCTCAATCTTGGGGCCTCACCTATTTGACATATATTTCTCTGACCTCCCACACAGGTTAGACCATGTTAACAATTAGTGTAAGAACAATAGTTTCAAATTGAATGTAAAAAAATGTAAAAAATGTAGCATGGTTCAATTTGGTAAACAAAACTGTTTCATTTACCATATAGTAGATATACCCCTCTGATCAGGCAAGTAAGGGGTCAGGGCTGTCTTATGATAATTATTTATCATTTGACGAGCATGTCTACACAGTAGTATAGAAACCTTTTATCTGGCCTATCTGATTTCCAAAAGCATCCCCACTAGATCCAAAGAAGTTTTAATTCCCCTTTACTCATATCTTATCAGACCCATTATTGAATATGATGCATAATTTGGCATGAATTTATCTAAAGATATCACACAATTTGAAAGATCTCAAAGATTCATAACTAAAAAGATCAGTGGTCTCCAAAAATGTAATTATCAGGAGAGACCGGCAGCCCTTCCTCTGTAGTCAGTCTCTTACAGACTCCTCCATGGAGCTCTATGTCTAGTCTTTTATAGCATGAAAGATACAACTGTATTTGATCTACTATTCATTTGCATATCTAATGGTTCATAACATACTGGGTTAAAGGAGCTAAACCTTCATCAGCATATAATTAAGACACTGTGGCATGATAGAGCCATACCCCAACATATCCATCATATCTGGAACAAATTTCCATTACATGTCAAGCAGAGTAGCACCCTTGTCACTTTCAAGGTAAACCAAGATAATTGGATGGACAGCCTCAAATTGTCTCCCAGTCTATCTTGTATATCCCTCCTCTAGAGGGAATTTTTGAATAGGGTTTTTTGTCTGTGCCTGAAATAGTCAGCAGACCAATTTGCTAGTATTACCTATGAACCTATATGTATCATGGCTTTGCATATAAGACTTGTTAGACTTATTGGCCTCTAATTCACATGGTCCATGGTGGGGCTATCATTGTAGAATGGCATCACAACAGTTGCTATGCTTAAGTTGAAGTGGTTGAGGAGAGTGTCTGCTGATTTATACTACTAGTTTGACAATGGATTATGATATCAGGCTTGATGGATAAGATATTCTTCACTGTAGAGATTACCTTCATTGTATTTACTTTTGTGAATGTTGGTGGACTGATTTCATCAGGGATAAATGTGTCTGGAATAGATGTCTCTGAGTTGAAGTTAGTTCTGACTGTTTCTCAGTTTGCTAGCAATATCCTATGGATTGAAGTAGTCGGCATTACTGTGAATAAGCCTGAAATAATGTTTGGTATTGTTTCTTATTTTCCTGGCATAATTAAAGAAGGACTTGTAGCCCTGTTTGGCTTCTGCAGATAGTCTGAGTTTATGGAATGCCTTTGTTATTTTGATGTTCTCCTTAATTTTGGAATAATTTCTTCTGTCATACAGGCTAGGAGTTCCTTTCTTTTATTATGTAGCTTAATTATGCTTGAAGACCACTACACTAGCTTGCTATAGGTCCTCCACATTGGCTCAGATCTACTTGGGACTGCACAATTATACATTTTCTCATGAGTCAAACTTTTTTGAATAACATTTTGCAGAATCATCATCTTGGGTAATACTGATACATACATTTAAAGACTTCATCATATAATTGTAGGAATTTGTACATCTGAAGTCTGTGAACACTGTGATTTTTTTTATGGTTTAGTTTCTCCAAGTCTTTTTTGGCTTCTAATACCATGACATGAATAGATCCCCATTCCTAAATTAGGGTATGATTAAAATTTATGAAATTAGTGTTGTTTTAATCTTTGATGTTAGCCAAAAGTGCTCTTTGCAGCACCAGCAAGGTGCTCAAAACTGTCTCCTTCTGTAATTCACATGGGGTTGCAAGTGCCTGTATCACATCTAAATATAACTGTAAATTTGTTTTTATGACACCCATTGCTCCTACTACTGTTGGAGTTGCCTGCGTATCCTTCTTCCACACCAATCTCATTTCTGCCTGCAAATCCTGGCATTTTATGACTTTGTGTCTTTCTGTATTTAAGACACTGATATCACTGAGTGCAATGATTTCAATGACTAATTCTACTTTTGCCTTCTTTTCATCGACTACTGTACTTGGTTTTCTTGTATTTATTTTCTGAACTGTTGATAATGTGTTAGCCTTTGTGATATGAACATCATTTACTATAATGCTTTGTGGCTCATGTTTCCAATGCTTCTCAGCTACTTCAATATTGCAATGTTTGCACAATCTACAATGCAGTAGTCTTTCCATATTATTATGCCTTTCAGTATACAGACCCTCTGCCATGAGTGTATCACACCCAGCAATAAGATGTGCGGCTATTTACAGTTCTGTTTTAAAGAGCCTGCATTTGTCTGTTTCTCCCACGTGTTTAACTGACAAAAAACAACATGGCTGTAGTCCACCATCCTGGGCTACCAATATTAATCTTTCATCTTTTGGTTTAAATTCTCTTCTCTTTAACCATTTCTCTGTCAAATCCTGATTGACATGAGATTGTTCCAAGAGTTTTGTGTACTTGTCACAATATTTATGACTTTTCCAAATTTCTTGCCTTTTCATCTGATCCTTCTCCTTATCTTCTTTCATTTGTTTTTTTTTTGTTTTGTTTTGTTTTTTTTTTGCACATTCTACTGCCTATTTTGTCAACTTCTGGTTGGATTTCCATTCAAGCTGGACATAAATATGCTTCTGGTAAAGTAAGCAGGGAAGCCATCTTAGACTTTTTCTCCTCATGTTTTAAAACATTCACTATGTTTGTGTTTGGTGACATCAGCAGATATGTATGCAGCCCTACAATTGCATATTTATATATGTAATCAATTTTGAGGAGGTCCATACCTCCTTCAGAATGTAGAATACATAATAATGGTAAACCTGAATTTTATATATCATTTGATGTGTTAAGCACTTTTCTTGGTTTTCTGTCAAACTGATCCAATACCTTTTGGGGCCAATCAATCAACCCAAAGCTGTAGGTGAGAACAGAAAGAGCAAATAGGTTTATAACTTGAACATTGTTCCCAGATGTCAGGGATGTTTTCAGTGTTAGTTTTAGTCTTCTAAAATATTCTTTACTGAGATTTGTTTGCATTTATTCATGTTTCATTGTCAACCCTTCATCTATTCAAATATTTGCACACTCCGTCCTGATCAAGTTCCTTTATATCACATTCCTATCCCAGGCTGATATTTTCTTGGGGCTGTAACTTTCCTGCTTTAAATGTAACTATTGCACATTTATCAAGACCAGCTGACATTCTGAAATAATCTGGGAATGTTTTAATCACTTACAGTCATGCTTTCAACTCCTTATCTGATGAACTATACAGTTTAACTCATCCACAAAAAGAAGATGAGAAATCTTTACATTTGGTTGTTTTCTGGTTGCCAAATTGTAACCAATACCTAATCTGTTACATAGACTGCTTAATACAGGGCAAGACAAAAGAACAGTGGTGACAAAGAATCACGTTGGAATATCTCCCTTTGAATTTTTATCTATGGGATAATAATTTACTCTTTGTCATGACTTAATTGCAAAGTGGTTTGCCACTGTTTTATGGTCACTGCAATGTAACTGATCAATATAGAATGTATCGTGTACATCTGCATGGACTCCTTTATCCATGAATGTGAGATGTTGTCAAATACATTTTTGTAATCTATCTATGGCATACTTAGATTATTTCCCCTTTTTACAATTCCCCATTATAACTTTATTTAGCAACAAATGATCCATTGCTCCATATGATTTTCTTTTGTTATCCTTTTGTTCTATTGTCATGATTGAGGTTTTTTTTTGTAAATGACTATAAACTCTGTCAACATAAATTCTAGTATATAATTTGTACGTCATCAGAAAGCAAGTTATTGGTCTATAGTTTTTTATGATGGCTTATAGGTTCACTTTTAAGGAGATGCACAATTTTCCTTTTGTTAATCAGGCTGGTGTCTGTTTGGGATGTATATGTAAATAGTTTACAATCAAGGCTAAATCTTCATGTAAAGATCTAAAGACTTTTAGCCGAAAGTTAGATACTGCATCTGGGCATGGGGTTTTCCAGTTAGGAGCTTTTCTTAATTTTGTTTCAGTTTCTCTGGCTGTTACATCATTCCATTTCATATCCTGTGCATTTGAACTTCTTACTGTTTCTTTTACTTCTTCTATCTATTCAGCATTGTTGTTACATTTCTCAGTATTCATAAGTATTCCTCCAAAATGTGTCTATTTCTTCTTTTTTTGGTGGTGTTTTTATTCCTTTTGCTTTGTTTCCCAACTCTCTATAAAACTTGTTTAAGTCATCAATGAATTGCTCATTGTGTACTTTTCCTTTATATTTATCTGCATGGCTTCTATGTTTTTTTTTTTACCTGTGCTGATAACTTTAATTTATTATTTGTAATGGTGTATAATAGGCCCAGGTCTGTTCTAGTACCACTGGTAGCTTTTACCACATCTATGTTTCTAACAATTTTTGTTGCTGTGTTCCCAATTTTATACTTTTCTAACAGTGGCACTTCTCATCTTAATACCTTTATTGTTTTCTGTATTCAATGCCTCCCTGATGGCATTGTATTTTTCCCTTCCTTTCCATTGTTGCTCTGTATTTTTTTGGAAAGGCTTTGGGCAATATTCATAGTCTGGGGCTTTGCATTTTCATAACGGTGATCCATGAAGAGCAGCACTATGTGGGTATGCAAATCCTGGACTTTCAGCTTGTATGCAAAGATTTGCACATAAACACGCCCTCCTATCACAAAAGAGTAACATGTTTAACACATAAGTGTCACGGAGACAGCTACTACACTAATAAGGGGCCTTGCATGTGTACATATGAGTCTTGACTCATAGAAATGGATCTATAATGAGCTCATGCATACTAAGCATGTAAATAGCCCTGAGCTTACGCCAGTAAGCAGCAGTTTACTTAGAGAATATGGAAATACGAGGAGAGATCAATTGGTGATTCTGCATACCTGAGATTTTGTACTGAGGGGTCACTTGGGTAAACATTTCATTTTGATGCTTGTGCATACCAGGACATTTTACAGTCACCTAGGACAGCATTGTTCCTGCTTAAGTGGAGTTCATCCTTATTATTTATGAATGTTGTATAATTTTCTGAGGAAAGGAAAGGAGTTCTGTAACATGCTAGGCACTGGTAGCTAGTCTTATTTAACATAATTTGGATCTCAGTAAGCTCTGCTTGCAGTCTGTGGGTATCTGTCTTTAGGTAAAGTGGTCTCTAACAAGTATGGACATACCACCAAACTTTCAATATGGCCTAAATGAGAGAATGCTCTCTAGGAAGTTAAACCAGATTTCAGTAACAACACAGGCAAAGATATGCTCCAATGCAGGAGATCCTCAAGGTCTAGCAGTTTGTTGTTTAGGTTCCTAGCACTGAAAAAAGCTTTTAGATGGCCCAGTGATTGATTTGTATTGGAAGTTAGGTTAGGAAGGTTAACGGCTGGATAATGCCTAACAAAAGGCACAATGAGGGCAGCAAAAGCTTTTCGTAGTATGCAGAAAGTTTAGAATCAGAGGTCCAAGCTATCTCTGGCAAAGCAAGAATTGTTATCAAGCATCTCATGCCATGCTGACACATACTGTATTTCCCCAAAAATGACACCAAGTGTTTAGCCAATTGGAAAACCCAGCAGGTTTTTTTTCTTTAAATTTTGACATCATTGTTGATGATACAAGAGTTCCACTGAAGGCTAAAGTATTACCTACATTCTATCATGCATGGAGAGCTCTGTCATATTTCTCTTCCTGTTCTTTAGGGTTTTCTGTATCAACACAATATGCACAGCATGGGCCACCACCATGCCATACTCATATTTGTCTGTCTTAAAGCTACTAAGAGCCCTTGTGGTGGCTGCAATCTTAGCTCCTGAGAGATAGCTCACCCTGTTTTTGCCCATTCTCATGAGTGCAGAATTAATGTTTCAAACTATGAAGTCACCAATCACTGATACATTTCTATTTGTGTTAGAAGATTTTTGGGTGTAATTGGTTTTAGACATGCTATTTCCTGGAGACTCTCATCTGTGTTGTTCATAGGTTCATAGGTTGGTACTAGGCTATCAGCCCCAGGGCCTATACAAGCCTAGCCATAACAATTCCCTGGCGATTTCTTCCCACATTATTTACTTTCCTGTCACTTACTGGTGTTGAAATGTTTAGTTTTCACTGGACCTTGCACCTACTGGTAGGGATTCTTTTAGTGCCTCACTGTATGATAATATGTTGTATTTGTGTTTGTGTGCAGGTGCACGCGCATGTGTGTGTTGTTGTTGTGTGGATCAGGCTCACAGGAAGTTCAGCTTCAAATTCTGCTAGGTACTTGCATCTCACAAATAGACAGTGCCAAGTTCATAGCTTCATAGGTGTATACTAGGCTAATGACTACTAAGGCCCTTATAAGCCTAGCTATTTAACCCAAATGTGAACCACAAATTTGATTTATAAAGGGGATGATTTACTGACTGTTTCTGTCTATCAGAAGCATAGGTGCCATTGAAGGTGATTTGCCGAGGTACCAGGACAGAACTGATGGATTAAAGCTGTTTTTCCTGCCTCACCTTCTGACTCCTTATTTTTGGTGTATCTTTGAATTTTGTGGTTTTGCTGTTTGGAGTATCATTATGGTTAATTTCCAATTACCCATCCATTCCTCCAAATTGCTCTTAAATAGAGATAGGGAGGAATTCTGCTTTACTTGGATGGGGAAACTATTCCAGAGAATGGGAATTCTCTGAGAAGTAGTATCTGTCTTTCCAATATCCTATTTATGTCACAAGCAAAATGTAGGTCTTATAATCTAGTAGTTCTGATGTTCTTAGGCTCATAGGGTCATTGATTATTACTAAGCTAACTGCTCTTGTGGGCCATTTTAAGCCTAGCCCATTACCCCATGAGAAAATCAAACCCTGCACCTTGTGTTTGTAAGGTAAACACCTTAAACATTATGCCCATCTGCCACCATGTTGTTTGTTTAGTGAATGTGCAAAAGGTTCAAGAAAACCGGGTCCAATGATGCTTGCGGGCAAAGATCACCTCTCAGAAGTCTTTATGATACCATGTAAAGAGACAGGACTTTGAGATGATCAGCATAGGACATTACGTTTACTCCCTGTATTCTTTTTGTAAGGAATCTTTTTGGGCATTCCAGTTGCTGCAGGTGTCTGTTCAGGTACATACAAAATGGGCACTATACTCTATGATGGGTCTCATGAGGACTGAGTGCAGTGGTATGGTGACCTCTCTGGACCTAGATGCCATGCTTTTGCTTATAAGTTAAGCAATACAGGATTTGCTTACCACCCTGGACACATTAGTCAAAGGCTAGGTTACTATCTGCATTCATTTCCAGATCCATGATTAGTGAATCAACTTTTAGGAGTGTTTTATTCATGATGTATTTATACAGGGTGTACACCTTCCCAAAAGGTGCTATAATGCATTTCTTGGTATTGAGTTTTAAGCCATGGCTTTGACACCAAGGTGAGTATCTATGGTAGACCTTCTTGAAGGGTGTTCTCATGTTGGGAGGATTCATTGACTGCTCCCAGTTTGCAATCAACTCCAAACATGGTTAGCCAGAGGTCTTTGACACTGGCTTTGATATCTGCGAAGTATAGGCTTATCACAGCACCCTGGGGGACTCCACTGGTGACCAGACACTTAGTGGAGTTGACCTCACTGATTCTAACCTCCTGGACCCTGTCAGTGAGCCAGCTAGCTATCCAGCATGATATAAAAGGGTTTATACCTAGTTCTGTAAATTTGTTGACAATGCCCAAGTGTAGTATTGTACCAAATGCTTTAGTAAGATCTCTGTAGGGAGTTTGCATTGCTTTTCTTTCATCCATTGCTTTAATGCCCTTTTCAAAGAAGTCTAACAGAGTTAGTAAGCATGACCTTCCTTTGACAAAGCCAGAGTGGAATTGATCCAGTGTCTGGAGGCCTCCTATGTCCTTGATGACAGTTTCCATGATAATTCTTTCCATGGCTTTGCAGATATGACTAGTGAGACTAATGGGTCCGTAGTTTCCAGGATCTGTTGAAACTCCAACCTTATGAAGGGGATGACCATTGCTGTCCTCCATTCACAAGGCACAGAGCCTGTTCTAAGACTAGTGTCAAATAATGACTCTAGGGGTCCTGGTAAGTCATATTTTAGACTGTACCAGAGGCATCCTGTGATGTTACTGTATCCCGTTGAGGCCATGTTCTTGGTTTTAGCGAGTGCAGCAAAATCACTGTCTGTAAGCTTCAGACAATTCTTACATTGCCTGAGTAAACTAGATGCCTCTGGCCTGGAAACACCTAGTTTGCTGTCATTCCATGTTGATCAAGGGTGCAATGTGTGTCTGGAACAATGAGAGCAGACACTAATGTTTTGGTTTCCATGTTAAAGTGCTCTTCATTAAAAATAGTAGTGGTAGATTAATTTATGTTTTGACTGCTGAATTAATCTTATGCAGTCAGTATTCCAGTTCAACCTAGTAATAAGGGTTATTTTGTTGGAGAATAGAGGTAGGTAATAGAATTTTGGATCATAGTTAAGCTTTTGATTTGAAATATACTAATAAATGTAAATAAAATATTCTGTTTTTAAGTACCGGTGCCAGGTAGGCAGTAAACAATTGGTCAAGACTTGCTATGAGATTGACTTCTGAAGTGCAACAATGTACAACTGATTAACTCCGCAATTTATACAGCTATAACTGGGAGGTGGAGTTAACCAAGTTTCTTAACAGAATTTGAAAATGAAAGTGCCTGTGTCTTTTGAGTGCAGCATTATGCAACACTGCACTGAATGCTGCCATCCACTGAAAGAACCGAAAAAAAGGTAGTTAGAACTCCAGATAATAATGTTTATCCCTCAGAAACAACAGCAAATTAGTTCTTGCCACTGAATAACCAGTACTGTCCTCAGCAAGTTTACACCCTGACTAGCAAATCAACCAAAAACTACACTTTAATGTAAGATTAGGTTTTACAAGTAGGAAACACTGTGAAAAGTCACACTGAAAACACTTTTATTAGATAGATGGTGATACTATGTAAATAATTAACATGTGGGTACACTTACCCCCGGATTTATGAAGCCCTGCATTGTGTGCAGGATTAGTCTAAGAGCCCTTTTTGGCAATATAGCCAATGTCCGATCCAGGAACGAGCGCCAGGAACATGCACTCAAGCTCTTAGACTAATCTTGCACGGACCGAGCTCCTGTAAGCAAATTGCCCTCATTTGCAGGTGAAAACCATGCAAATGAGGGTAATTTGTGATCCAGGAAGCTGGCAGCTGTCCTTGCAGGACGAATGCAGTCTGCAGAAATGTACTCGGTTAGTAACCAAGTACATTTCTGCAAACTACAAAACGGAGGCATGACAGCCCCAAATAAAGTGTGCATATGATGTGTAATCCATGCCAATGGCCATATAATTGACCATTGGCATGGAAAACACTGTAAAAATGAAATATTTAACTTTTTAGTTTGGCCGACATCGGCCGTTTAAGCTAAGGGCAGTGGCACGCAAATGGGATTGGGCTAAAAATAAAAAAAAAAATAGAAACTAAACAACCATTAAGAAGAAAATCATTATTTTGCCATAATAGTCAATGGCAAGTGGAATACAACATGGCCAGTGTAGACTGGTTGCTAAGGGGGAAGGCTGAGTGTGGGACATGTAACCAAGGATTAGCAGCAGGAGTGACCTTAGGTAAACTGGTACTCTAGGCAAAAGTGCTCCACGGCACCCCTCACAACACCACCTGGTGCCCCCATCCTGATCTACATGCACTAAATAAATACTGGAAAAGTGCCCCTACTACAGCGGTGCCCTAGGCAGCCGCCTAGTTGGTCTATGCCTAAGGCCGGCTATGATTAGCAGGCAATTCTATGCAAATGAGTGGAATGATAGAGAATCCCAGATTCCCTGTCAGTGCAAGCCTGCACCCAAGACTGTAGGATGAGGAAAGCCATGAGTGTAAGCCCTAGACATAGCTGACATCAGAAGGGGGTGTGTCAGGCATGCTGTAATCTAATTGGAGCACTGTGGCTCATGTTTGCCCTTAGCTAAGCTAAGTTAAGGCAGGGGGTGTGTGTCTAGGGCTGTCCTATCTTACACCAAGAAAATCATAGTGTACACAGGTAGAACAAGCCAAAATCCTGTAAAACGTGCATGTTTGCGCAGCGTGCGCCAGGCGTAAAAAAAAAAAAAACTGGAAATAGCAGCTCTGTTCACATCTGAGCACTGTGTTTGTGCGGCGTGCCCCTGGGCTTAAACAGGAAGGCAATAGGAAGGGAAACCAGCAGTAGGAAGGTAGTCAAGGAGAACTAGCTTAGCTGGCAGGTGAAATGTATCAGAATCAGCCAATTTCACAGACAGCAGACCAGCCCAGCCCAGAACACTACTATAAACTAACCAAACACCTTCCCCTCTGGATTTTCCCACACTATACACCACCGGTGTATACAAGCAGGGGAATTTTAACAAACGAACATACAAAATGAGAAGGGCTGCAATAGGCAACATAGAACAACATGTGCAAGAGGCTGAGGGTGGTGAGGATGTGAATGCTGCCGAACAACCCACAGTGAGGAGACAGAGGAGAGTGCACAGACCCAGGGTGACCTACTAGGGGCTACATGAGCTGATGATAGTGGAGTGCTATAAGGTGGACAGAGACCTCCTACAGCAAGCTGTTGAGCTGTGCCGGCCACACCTGACACACCAAACTGGCCGAGGCGAACCCATCCCAGTAGATACCAAGGTATGTGTAAGCCTAGGTATACTAGCCACAGGTACCTCCCAAAGCACAACTGGGGATATCAGGGGGATCTCACAGGCATCAGCATCCAGACTATTCCACCAGTTCCTGGATGCCATGTCAGTACATGCCAGTGAACACTTATATTTCCTCAACACATGTGAGGCGTTGGCCAGCAATATGTGTCTCTTCGACCAAATAGCAGAATACCCTGGGGTAGTGGGTGCGATAGACTGCATGCACATATGCATCAAAGCACCTCCCGGTGAGCAGGTTAGGGCCTACATCAACCGTAGGGACATCCCCTCCATCAACTGCCAGGTCATATGTGATGCCCAGGGCATTATAATGAATGTGTGTGCTGGCTGCCCTGGAAGCTATGATGATTCACACATATGGCATCTGACACAGCTGTAAAAGAGATTTTCCAATGTGGACATCCCCTACGGTCACCTAGTGGGGGATGCTGGGTACACACTGGAGCCATGGCTGATGACACCCATCAGAAATGCAAACACAACTGAACAACAACGCCATAATGAGGCACACGCACAGGCCAGATATATAATAGAGCATGTATTTGGGATGCTCAGGTCATGGTTCCAGTGTCTGGACACATCCGGTGGAGCCTTGCAGTATTCACCCGCTACATGTACCAAATTGTTATGGTAAGTGCTATGCTACACAATATGATCCTGCGGAAACAGCTGCAGCAGGAACAGCATGGGGCAGGGCCACACAGCCCACCACCAATGCCAAGGCCTATACAGGCACAGAGTGACTCAGAGGAGGAATGGCCTGAGCCTGCCCCAGTCGGCAGAAGGAGGCATGCCCAGTATGCCCTGGTCTTGGCAAAGAGGCAATGCATAGCACATACACTGACACAGTAGGGACCCAGGGAATGACATCTCTCTCTGACTCGCACATACAGTAAATGGGATGCCAAACATGACACTATCTGTGCTCAACCATGTATAGGCAGTGTACTATGTGCATCCAACATAAGCAGCCCTCCAGCACTATCTGCAAGTTTGGCACACCCTCAAGGTAAGTCAATAAACCTACCTATTGCCAAATGGAGTCAAAGGTGTTGTTACCTGTAGCTATGGTGTGGATTGAGCATGCAAGGGAATTGGGTGGCTGGATGTTATGGCAGCAGACAGTAGACACCCATAGTAGCACCATGACATCTGTAATACATACTGGAATCACCATAGTAGCCAGTACTACACAGGGTGACAAAACCCACTGCAGGAAATGGGATGAGCGACATGTGTGTCCATAAGACCCACACATGCCAGTCAGGAAGGTTCACATACCCAACAACAGTCTCAGCCAGCAGGGCAGGTGTAGACAAACCCAAACAGAGCCTGTGCCATGGCCCCAGAATGATGGCGATGGTTAACCCCCCTCCCAGGCCTACACAGACAGACCACAGCAGGGCAGGCATTGGGATGTTAGTTCTGAAGGGTAGGAAGTCAGACAATAATATGTAGGGCAACCAAAGGCACAATCTGTAGTACACTGGAATGCCTCTAGTCAGCATGATAGTTAGCAATACAGAATGAAATGGAGTACCTGACATACCAGTACAGTCATAGCAAATGTGTACAAGTGGCATGTGCGTCCCCCATATCCTACATAGTAATGTAATAACAGTCAGGTGTGCCCCTCCAAACCTGTGTAGAAATGTAGAAATAATCAGATGTGCGCCCCATCCTACCTAGTAATGTAATAAAGTCAGGTGTGCCCCCACTACTCCTGTGTAGAAATGTAGAAACAGTCATTTGTGCCCCCCCCCCGCTATGCATAAATGGAGTAACAGTCAAAGCCAAATGATCAATGGATACCCTGCAGAGACAGCATGCTACCTGTTGGTGTACAACACAAATGTCAGCACTACAGCACAAACTACCTGGACACGATCCACAAATTCAACACAGATGGCCATACTGGGCATGCTCACACACAAACACATAAAGTCCATGACTGCAAACACCAGTGGACCAGACATATCTGGCAGTTGCAGTTGATAGTGCAGACACTTGTCAGTTCGCACCACTCATGCCTTGCACACACAGTGGATAGGAATACAGACATATATGTCAGGACAACATACTAATATAAGCCAAAGGTAGATGTACATAGATGTGTGAAAGAGGGTCACTGTGACAAGGAGCCATCCAGGCCTGTCCCACCCAGCACACAGCCAAAGGGCCCCAAACACATGAGGTGCAGATGTCACTCACTACAGATACTATCCACCAGTATCTGTCAGCATTACAGACTATGTGGTGCACGTGCCAGCTGTGCAACATGACTGTATAAGGAAGTAGTCATCTAGTAGCCGTATACACGTACCTGTGACATTTCACCCTGTGTGTGCCTGCATGTGGCATGTTAACCCATAGATGAACGGGCTATGGCCCATGCACACACTGCTCTACCCATAGCCCTACTATGACAAGCCTGCAGAGGTCATCCAATGTGAAATACATCTTTGGGAGAGCTGTAGCACAGTAATTTCTGCAGCATGTCCTGTAACTGCGTACTGATGTAGTGTGATAAATTAGTTAGGTAGGTGTTCTAACCCCATACTTGACAACTCTGTGTCTGTCTCTGGCTGAGTAAAGGACAATGCATTTTCGGGTACTCACACTCCTTACAATTCATATACTCAGTTTTGGCAAGGCTGCTGATGTCACCCACCTAGAAATACACCTCTGGGAACATTACATCCCAGTAATCTCTGTAGCGCATCCGGTAACTGCATATTGCTGGAGTGTGATTTCGAGCTGTGGTAGGGTTCCAACCCCAATGATGGCAATTCTGGATGTTTTTTGTGTGTTTCAATGTCTGTGTACAGAGCAATGCATTATAGGCTAGCCACCCGCAGTACATTTGAAGTGCCCTACTTTGGCAATCCTGCTGATGTCATTCCTTGTGAAATACACCTTTGGGGAAGGAGTTCTCTAGTAACCCCTGTGGTGCATCCTATAACAGCTCCATGCTGTAGTGTGATATTGACCTCGGTCATGGGTTTTATACCCACACATCGGTTGTGGATGTTTTGTGTGTGTCTCACTGTCTGTGTAGGGAGCAATGCATTTTAGGCTACTCAGTTACAGTACATTTGAAATGCCCTACTTTGGTAATCCTGCTGATGTCACTCCTTGTGAAATACACCTTTGGGGAAGGTACCCAATAGTAATTCCTGTGGTGCATCCTATAATCGCTCTATGGTGTAGTGTGCTATATACCTTGGTCATGGGTTCTATACCCGCACATGTCAGTAGTGGATTTGTGTGTGTCACTGTCTGTGTAGGATGCAATGCATTTTAGGCTACTCACTCGCAGTACATTTGAAATGCCCTACTTTGATAATCCTGCTGATGTCATTCATTGTGAAATAGAACTTTGGGAAAGAAGCACTCCAGTGATGTCCGTGGTGCTTACTATAAATGCATAGTGTTGTAGTGTAAAAAGCTAGTCAGGTAGGGGTTCTACTCCCACACAAAACAGGTGCATGTGCATGTGTGTTTGTAACTTGTATTGTGTGTGGCATCTGTGGCCAACGTGAAGTGGGTTTTGCATATTTCTTATATGGTGGCCCTATGATATATCACAATGTCAACCATACTGGGATAACAGATTTAAAATAGCTGAGAGGCTGGGGTGCAAAGCCATACCCATACATGTGACATCAAGGCCAGACAATCACAGTTAGCCATCCCAGTATTACCCAGAGCACACTCTCAACCCATGTCTCATACACACACATGCATAGGTAACAGCCAATATGAGGGTAGTACTCTGCATATTGGCCACCAATAGTAACTATGGAGTGATAGCAGTGGGCTACAGAGGGCATGTCACCCTGCCCTTCTGTCTAATATGCATGTACATGCAGACAGTGCACCTCCCCAATGGACACCTGCACCACCTGTGGTGCCTTCACATGTTAACCACAATGGACAAACCATGCCTGACAACATGCCCGGTGTGGGCAGATTCCACAGACACCAGTGTGCTGTTAGCATACTATCAATGTAGGAGCAGGGTAAACCTGCTGCTCCTTACCAGGACCTGCCACAGGTGGACAAGACTGGCACATCTGATGATAATCTGTGTTCAAAAGATGGGCCAGACACCCTAGTTACAGTTCCACATGTCACTGCACAGGCTTTGGGAGGTGTGCACATCCTAGACACCATCCATGTCATGGAGTAAGGCACACATACATGGCAGGGGATACACAGCATTGGCCACAGACAATAGCCACCCAGGTGACTGGATGGGGGATACAATGCCCACCTGTGTGGGAAAATGCAGAAATGGCAGCCCTGAGCCACAATGCAGACCATTGTCATGTGGCCTGATGCTAAGGTATACCCATCACCTACCCTTGTATAGCCTACTGGCACAGTTGACCACCACACACCATGCAGACATGCACCCATGCATGTCAGTACTGGCACCCAGTGTGTCCATGTGTGTGTTGTATGGTGTGTATATCCACATCCACACTCACTACAACCCCCCTGGGCATACTGAAGCATGCTGTATGATGTCTGACACCTCCTCATAACCTTTGCCCATACGACCTCCATATGATCCGTGTGGTGCATGTGATACCTGCACATTGATGTGTTGTGGCAATCCCACTAGTGATGAGTTGTACTCCTGGCCCTGCCTGTCAATTGCCTATGTCAATGTGTGTGCGTCCCTGTGAGAGTGTGGCTGTGTTGATGCTGGCATCTGTTCATGTGGACAGGCACGTGTATATCACCTACCGTATATCTACCATATCCCTGTTGCAGATGTCACTCACCATCACATATATGTTCTGAGTGCGCCATAGCAGGTAACCCATGTGGCACATCCAATAACTGCATCAAACTGTGATAGCACTATATAATTGTTAGGGGTTTGATACCCTGTGCTGGTAGGTGTGTGACACAAACATGCTTCAGTTTTACTCTCCCACCCCTCTCTGAGATGTATTTGCCTATGTCTACCTTCCCCACTCCCTATCTGCTGGATGTGGAGACCCACACCTGCTTTGCTTAGGCAGCAGCATGTGTATTTTAAGTGATGCTCATGATCAGCTGATGGCATCTGCATGATTTGCAGCCCTCCCCTAGCTGATCGCATGTAGAACAACTGTGGTAACATTCCCATAGCCAATTGCATGAAAATACACTCCAATATCTAGGAACATCATGGTGGCGTTGGCCCTTTTCATTCACTGTGAGCAGGAACTAGATCTGCTGTTTGGCAAACAGCATCTCAGATGGATTGGGGATGTTCCTCTAACAACATACACTGTGAAAAGAGGGCAACAAACAGGAGGGGGATGTGCCTGACCTGACTACAGACTGTAAGTGCTGCTATACTGCATTTGGAGTAATGTTAATTTAACAGTATTTGTCTGGATATGGCTGTCGTACATGTCACAATACCTGCCATGTCAGTTCCATGTATATGAGGAATCCCCATCTACAGGGTCATCTGCAGACTGGGCAGTGTTGTGCCTTTGGTTTCATGTGTTAGCCATAGAGCATCTATCTGTGGAATGCAGAAGGTAGTGTGAGGATTAGAGTCTGTAGATGGTGAAGGCCATGACAGTTACTGACTTCATATCCTTCATAGGACATATGTTCCAACAAACCCCATTACAATGGTAAATGTATGAGTTTATCACAGCAACATGTCTATATTGGCCCTGTGTATGTGCTGTCAGCCACACCTCTACGAACCTTTGTACATATGTCATGCATGAAATAGTGCATATGTGCTGTACACCATAAATAGTGTCATCATATCTGATAACAAGCCAGTGATATATCTTATTGCTACACATGTTATGTACAGTGGGGATTATATTTCATGACATAACTTGGACATTCTGTGGATTACTTGGACATTCTGTGGATGTTTGTACAGTACTGAGGTCTGTGTAGTGATGATGAATGTTGGCAGTGTGTGTATTGTTAATATGTACTATAGCCTGTGTACAAACTGTGGTAGATGTCATTGTTCTAGTTCCCCTTCTATCTGATGTTACCTACTGCCCCACTGTATGGTACCGTTTCGGCATACATGTTTGTAGGGCCATAGACACACATGTCCCATACCACAGACAGCGATCAGACCAAACTGTGTAGCAGCCCAGTATATGTAGGGTCATTCTGTTAGTGGTACATATGAGGATGGTGTAGAACAGGTAGTCCATATACTGTAATATTATGCAAGCTTACCATATGTGGTTATGGCTGTGTTTACATTGGTTGCGGTTATGCACTTTCACACAGGTGTATCTTACCCTGTGCTGTGACATGCCTGTTGAGCCTGCTATATATGCAGGTACATGTGCATTCCCCCATAGGAGATGTAGGCCAGTGTTGAGCCAGTCTGCCTGTAGCCTTCACAGTTAATTGTTACATGCCTAGCAGCTTAGTGTATTTACCCAGTGAGATGTCATGTACAGATACTTGCCAGATGTACTGCTGCCGGGCCTCCCTTAACAGTCATGTATATCAGGCAGAGCAGTTGGATGCTGTACGGATGTATGTCAATATCTAGTAGGTAGTATGTGCCCATGGCACCGCTGTAC
Organism: Protopterus annectens; assembly: GCF_019279795.1. Taxonomy (NCBI): domain Eukaryota; kingdom Metazoa; phylum Chordata; order Ceratodontiformes; family Protopteridae; genus Protopterus; species Protopterus annectens. Next base: position 72,573,776 of record NC_056726.1, on the reverse strand, counting down.
CAGCAGTCATTTTGTGTCAGGCCAGACAGGAGCGTGTGAATGCAAAAACCTATGGTGGCAAATGTATACCAATCATTATGTGGTATACCCATCTACATGGCTGTCTACATCCATATTGTCAGGCCTGGCACACATGTTGCACACTAAGGGATTATGTGTATATCTCTGGACTGTACAGGGCATGTCCAAAGTTCCACATATATTGGCCAATATTTCTGCTGCATTCCACAGGGGCATTACAGGTTAGTGGTGGTACTTTACAATGATTTCCTTAGGATGCCTGTCAGTAGCCAGTGGCACACATGTTATAAGCAGATTTGACCTTCCACACACACCATATCTGTGAAGACAATCCCAATGAGAATAGCAATTGTCTACTAACATACCTGCTATACTTACCTGACATATCCTTGCACTACGACTTTGGGACTATAGCGGCTGTGGTAGAGCTACACTCCATGTCCAGGACATATGGTGGAAATATAGGTACATATACTTATCCAGATAGCCATATAGATATGATTACACATGTGTACTACTTCCAATTACCACTGTCATGGCAACCACCCACTATAAATCCCTACAGCATGTGGGTATGGTCCCTTTACATTTCCTGTGTGATGGACATCCTTCCTGTGTGTGGGCATCAGTGTTACAGTAGGTAGCAATACCTCTTACAGGAGAACCTGCACACTCATGGTGGCCACATATTTGTAGGAGGATCAGGAACTACAGATAGACTGTGAGTAGAGTTGTGTTATGCTTTGTATAGTACTGGTGTTAGAGTGTGTGTGTGTGTATGTATGTGTGCATACTAGTTTACCTTGGAATGCAGTCTGTCTGCATAGCTCACTAATGTGGGCCTGTTCTCTTGCTGGACAGAGGTATGCCTATCATGTGTTGTCCTTCCACCACACAGGTCCTGTGTCAGATATTACACTGGCAGTGTGTGTGTTGAGTGCTATTAGTACATGGCTACATCCATTTCTGTTTCTAACCTCAATTCCCTGACTAAAGGTATGTTGCAGACTATCCTGTAACACCAGCAACTTGCTTAGTGAATGGCAACAGTGTTCCACATATGTGCCTGTATTCCAGCCTCTGTCCTCCATCTACATACCAAGCTTTGCACATATGTCATGCTGTTGGGGGTTGTGCTGTAGTGGGCTGTGAGTATATCACACTGCCGTTGCTGCCATTAGTCCACTGCTGTTGTATCCCCCACACATACAGTGGGGCTGGGGCCATATATGTGTGGGCGTCACCTACACAATGCATGTGTGCCTTTATGCACTCCAGTGGCCAGTGTATGCAACAGTGGTATGACCCTGTATTATTGAGTCTAGGTGGGGAGCACCATAAATTACCTGGGCTATTACAAAATGTGGGGGTATCAGAGGTGAGCTGCCGCAAGGTATCTGGATGTACAGTACCGTATACTTCACCTATATTTACATTACTTACATGAATTGGGGTACTGCAAGCCTACTGCCTCCTGCCATACAGACTGTTCTGTTTGTCGGTGTGCTTGTGATGGTGTCAGTTATGCCTTGTCATGTAGCAGTGACAACCCATGTGATCACATAACATCTTTACCACCTAATGAGTTTGTAGAGAGTGTAGATAGAGGCTGCTGAACTACACACCTGCAGTACATACTGTTGATTGTTTGTTATCCTGCGGCCCAGTCTGTGTTCACTATTGTACAATATGAAGGGCTTGGCCTGGACAGCAACAGCTGTGAACCTTTCCATACTACTGTATTAGTGTAACTGTTTCACAGTTGTAGTACTCTGTTTATATTGTTGTCAGTGTCTGAACAGCTATATGACATGGCCTATAGAACTGTTATAGTACACAATGAAAGGGTTCCCATTTCTGCAAACCTGTGTGTGGTGTCTTTCCTATGACCACACTATGGGTATATGCTGCAGGCAATGATTGACATTTGTATGGGTGGCCCATAAAGTGTCAGGATGTTCAGATGTTAACTGTAGGCATAGTGGCTGTTCTATATTGTGTGCACATTCTACATATGTATCTTACTGTACATATATCTGCATGTGTATGTGTAGTCACATATATATATATATATATATATATATATATATATATATATATATATATGTATATCTGTATCTGCATATCTGTATCTCTGTATCTGTATCCAGGGGATGTTGATGGCTTCCACATATTACATTTCCCATGGGTGGCAGACTATACTTGGTAGTGTATTGCAGAGCACACGTATTTGGCTGTGGGGAGGGATACCTATTCATATGAGATGTATAGTGTGTGGGGCCTCTCAATCCCATTAATGGTGCATGTGGACATATGTGTATTTGTTAATCTGCCATTGCTCTCTACAGATGTATGGCCATACATATATATATATATATATATATATATATATATATATATATATCTACTAACATTATATCCGTATATACCTTCATAGATATAGATCTGCGTACACGTATGTAACGTACTGTGTATATGTAGACATATAGGTGTAGACACATATATGTGTGTCAGTTTAGGCATATGCATGTATATATGTGCATATATGTTGATATATATGCATATAGTGTTAGAAATATATATATATATATATATATATATATATATATATATACATATATATAGATAAGTTGTATCTGTTTAGATATTAATATAGTTAAACACACAGACATCTAGGTGTTTGTATACATTCTCTGTACTGTTGCATGACAGGACTGGATGATATGTTTCTGAAAACATGAGCTTTCTTTGTATCTGTCATGGCTTAGTGGTAAATCACCCCATGTAGGGTGTGCAGGGTTACTGGTTTGAGCCTTGCAACAGCTGTTTATTTTGTTGCTGGGCAGAACACGGTCCATTGGATACCGAGTGATTAAGGCACTTTAAAGCAGTTGTAAGCAGGTTTGCACGGGTTTGCGCGGATCTAAGCACTGACTACACAGGTTAAGCAATTTAGAAGCTGAGTGTAAGACACTCTAACTGGAGGTTAGCAGTGCTTAGCTTCGCACAAACCCACGCAAACCCACTTACAACTGCTTTAAAGTGCTTTAATCACTCTGCACCCGACGGGCCATGTTCTGCCCAGCAACAAAATAAACATATCCTGCAAGCCTCAAACCCAGGACCTTGTAGACCATAGACAATGTGAATTACCACTAATCCATAACAGATACACATAACTCTGATGGTTTCAGAAACATATCATCCAGCACAATCATCCAACAGTACAGGACATGTACTTTAACATCTAGATGTATGCGTGAGTGTGTGTGTGCATGTGTGTGTGTGTGTGTGTGTGTGTGTGTGTGTGTGTGTGTGTATATATATATTATATATATATATATATATATATATATATATATATATATATATATAAATACATACATATGAACATATTTATCTATCTATATACAATTTATGTTATGTGATGATTTGTGAGTCATACGTAGATATATATATATATATATATATATATATATATATATATATATGTCTATCTGTACCGCTATATATCTGTCCATATGGCCATGCATGTTCAGCTCATATTTTGGGCCTCTACATCATTCTCTTCGCAATTGACATGGATGATCACAGCACTGAAGTCAATAAACAGTGTCGACACTTTTGTGTTTTAGACTTCATGACCTTCTATATATGTGTTCTAATACATATAACTGTGTAACTAGCAATGCTTTAAGTGTATTATGGCAGTATTTGACATATATCCCTATGTGTACCCACATGTTTGCACACTCTTTCCAGACGTCTTGCATTAACAGCTTGTGTGGCATATTACAACATTTCCTGTACTGTTGACTGATTGTGCTGGGTGATATGTTTGTGAAAACATCAGGTTTTATGTATATATGCCATGGTTTAGTGGTAAATCACTTTGTGTGTGGTGTGCAGGGTCCTGGGTTTGAGCCTTGCAGAGTTTTTTTTTTTTTTTTTTTGCTGGGCAGAACACCGGTGGTTGGATACTGAGTGATTAAGACACACTAAAGCAATTGTAAGTGTGTTTGCATGGGTTTGCGCAGCGGTAAGCACTGCTAATGTCCGGTTATAGTGTCCTACACTCAGTTAGCTGCTATATTGCTTAACCTGTGTAGTCACTGTTTACTAACATGCAAACACACTTAAACCTGCTTACTGCTGCTTAAAAGTGTGTACTGCCACTTACCCCAGCGCTAATTTCTTTAAAATAAAAGAAAAAAGGGTTGATAGGAAAGTGGTGAAAAAGGGGCAAAAAAAGGGTAAGACAGTAGGGGAAATAGCTAGGCATGTACAGGAAGGGTGCAGGAAAGATCCATAGCTGCCCATTTCTTCTACGGCAACATCTGTGCATATACACTGAATTTGGAGGTAGATTTGGACCTTCAACCCCTGAGAGAGGGGTGAGGACAACATTAATTAATTTTGATGCCAATTAGACCATATTATATGTGTCCAGTGGACACGTGTGTGAAATGGATACCTATTCATAGGGTGAGATTTTTTTGTGGGAACAGATTGCCCTTTTTTTAATCAGGTGAGAGTGGGATGTTGGGGAGGGGTAGTAGGTATATTTAGGGAGATAGGTTGGGTAGGTTAACAGACAAGACACACAAGACACATACAGGGATGGTATATGACACATTTGGAGGGTAAACACCTTGATGGGGAGGGGTGTTGGGATATTGGAAGCCCACAAGCCCCCTAGTGGTAGCAGTGGGACTGAGGTCCCCACCCATGGGCAGTCACCACTGCACCTTCACAGCCCTGAAGGTGGCTGTGCTGAAGGCTGAGCCTCACAGCCAGCCTGACTCCCTAATTGTGACACGCGGCTTTCAAGCTGGCATAGACGATCACCAAACTCCTCGTTCATTGCTCTATACACCACAACCCTGACCTGGCGATGGGTGACAGGTGCCTGTCCGCGCCCACTCCTGGGGGGGCGAGCCTCATACCCCCAAGGGTGGATCCACCTGATGGTGGTGTAAGACCAATGGACAGGGAGGTGCGTGGTTGGGCCCCAGACATGCTGGTGCCTGCTTTCTCGGCCAGCTGAGGTGGGACAGGTGGGTCCGCTGGGACCGGCCCTCCCAAGTGTGCTATAGTGTGTAGATTTCAACATCATCTATGGGTTAGTAATAGTCAATACATTCCTGGGTTAGGTAATACAGCATGCATAGATATTCCCATTAACCCAGACACCAGATACAGAACAGTTGCATAGCAAACAGAACACATGCATATATAGGACCACAATGGTAATAAGAACAGCATGCAGGTATGTTGATGGCACCATGTCAACAATGTTGGAATAATTCAATATGGCACATGCATGGGAACCATTAGAATATTTATCAAACGACTGGCCATTATCAGAGTCAGTACACACCAGTTGGTGTGGGTATGTTGATTATTGTTGGAGATAAGGTGGGGGGAGAGAAAGATGTCAATTAACAAGTAGTATATTCCTGTACTCAACATGACTTTCCTAGTCAGTGCTGTTTTCTATACCTTACAAGTCTTACTACACTACCCTATAGACCTATTCTGGATACTGATATGGCTGTCAACATCATAACACATGAACTGGTTTTACCTGCAGTATACACCTCTTACCTGGTATACCTGTGGAGGGAATGCTTGTTAACACTGACTGTTTGTACACATACACCCGGATTCCAGGTTGATGTTTTGCACTATGCTTTCCAACTCTTTCTGCACAGATTCTGGCCATGTGTTGACCACATGCTGGTGTGCCTGGATATATCTAGAATATTGCCCTCTTCCATCTTTAGTGACCTGAAAAACACATATACATGCTTTCCTACACAGTTATGTTATGTAGCACAGTGTGGGTGACAGTGACCAGTGATACTTTTTTATTCGGTGAAACTGCAGTACTCACAATCCCCTACAATACCAGGGTGGACAGTACCAGTGCAAGTTATATTGGTCTGTATTTATCAGCACATTGTTCGTATCCAATGTACCTGTGGAAGCAATGTTTGTTAGCACTACCTGACTGTTGCCACACAAAGTTCCGGGTAACACATTAGTATTCTGCACATCCTACTCACTCTGTTACTGTACACACTCTGACCACAGCTTAACAAGTTGGGGTGTAAATGGGACATACGTGACTTCTTAGTCACATAAGGTATTGGGAAGTTGCTACTGTGCCACATGTTTGTCATAGATATGCGTCAATCAGTTGTATTTCCTGTTTGCTGCCTATACATCTGGGATCATCCCACTGATTTCCCAGGAGGACAGATTGATAGGCAATAGATTTGGGCTACGTTAATAGACCTTCTGGACATATCTGTACAGTTGTGGGGTATGAATCTGTATGCAGACTACAACCAGTGGTAGGATTCGAACCGTGGCTGTGTGTGCTAAAAGAACAGCACTTCACATCTCAGTTACATGTGCTATTTGGTTTTTGTTGTCTGCATTTTTCCTGTTTACTGTCTATGTGTCTCTCAGTTGTACTAAATAGCCTCTGAGGATTACACCTGTCATATACAGGCATTCCTACACATTTGATTTATGATGCATGGTGTGGGTAACAGTGCTTAATACAACAGTACTATTACATGATTGCAAATCTCCATTAACATATGATACCAGAATATAGATATATAGTCCAGCAGTTGGACCTGTTTTGTCAGGGTATTACACTTTTATTGCCATACTAACAATATCCGACTCTTCCTGCCATATTCTGTAGTGTATGCAGTATTTGCCTTGAACAATACAGGTTTTATACTAGCAATTACTTTACTAATACTTTTATTTTTATTTCCAGTAGAAGCATGAGTATTACTGACCTGCCTCAGGTTGCAACCACACCAGGTGGCTGATGTGAGCCTCCTGGTTCGTGACCCGCTCCATTGCAGCTGTGGGGGACATAAGAGGAATATTTAGCCATACCAATCCATGATATACCTGAGATGGCAATTATTACACAGGTCATGGACTGATACACATGGCTGGGACATCCCCTGCTGCTCTAGCTCATGGAGCCACTCCTCCAAGAGGTTCCCCTTCCACCGCTTCAGGTCGGCATAGTGGTGCCTGACCGGCTTACCAGTTTGGGTTATGCCAGTGGCACTGGTAAGGTCACAGGTGAGACAGTCCCAGGCCTCCGCATTATATTGGAAGCTCTGGTACTGGCCCTGCAGCAGTCTCTGTGCATGGTCTTTAACTAGGAGTCCAGCTATGACCTTGGACTCCTGGATGCACCAGCGCTGTGCCCGGAAGTGCACTCCTTCTCCCCTTACTGCCATAGTGCCTGCAAGAGGAAGCTACAACCAGTTATGAGCTGTATTCCTGCTTCTTGGGTTTAAGTAGAGCTGATTTCCTGCACTTTTCTGTGATTGGCCGGTTTTGAAAAGGCTAAGCTATGGGCACACCTGCTTACCTAAGGTTGGCACTGGTTAAAGAAGTATACCACTGGGCAGATTGAATTGGCTTCCCTACACATTGCTTACACTTACTAAATTGAGCTGGGCTGCGGTTAGCATTGCTTAATAGTTAATTAGCACTATATTTGCCTTTTGGCAGTGATTTATTATTCATTACAGGTTATATATGTGTCTGGTATCCATGATTCATGTGTACATACACTGTATGGGGACCTGGGGACTTCTACACTTTATTAAAATAACACCTCAAATCTATGCTTACTGCAGTACTCCCGTTCACATATTTATGTTCTGTGGCAGGTTATACAACATCACACTGTACATTGATTCAGTTCACATGTTTGTTTTGATTTTCCTGTGGTGAGGATTAGTTTGCTGATACCTCATTATATGTATTGCTATGATGTCTTAGTTGTTAACTACTGTGACTGTGGTGTACAGGGTCCTTAGTTTGAGCCTTGCAGAAGCTGTTTATTTTGTTGCTGGGCAGAACACGGGCCGTTGGGTACAGAGTGATTAAGGCATTTTAAAGCAGTTGTAAGCAGCTGTGCGTGGGTTTGCATGGAGCTAAGCAATGTTAACCTCCGGTTACAGTTTCTTATATTCAGTTAGCGTCTACTTTGCTTAATCTGTGTGGGTAATGCTTACCCCCATGCAAATGCACTTAAACACACTTACTAGTGCTTATATATGCTTACTACTACTTATCTGTGCTTAAACCTGCTAACTAGTGCCTTATTCATTATGACACTGACACTTCGCATGTGCATTTAATGCAGTACTCCAGTTCACATTTAAATGTTATTTAGTAGGTTATACAGCAAAAAAATGTAAAGAAATGTTCATATACAGATTTCAGAGGGAAAATTGATTGCACTGCATAGGGAATCAAACCAGGAATGCTTGTTTGTTAGGCAGATGCTCTGACCACTACACTATTGCTAAGCTGTTTCATTTGCATATATCTTCCTTGTTATCCTCTTCAGCCTTTTAAGCTGCTTTAACCGTAGCTTAGCGATGGGCACATCCATGCACCTATGGCTGGCTGTACTCAGAGTTTTAAATAAAATAAAGGGGTTTCTTCTTTTTATTTTTATGTCCTGTTGCTGTTGTACACATGGGGAACTGTTGGTAGGGATATGCAGACACCTATGAGCGATCTTGCTCATTTATTTACACTTTCTGCAGTCCTTCATTGCAGGGCATGTATATTGTGAGAGCTCTTCTCTCAGACATGCCCCCTGCACTCGTCCATGCTCCATGTAGGATTTGGAGCTCAGGCAGTGCGTCTTCATTAATATGCATGGCGCGCTGCCGTCCTCCTCCTAAACTGCTGTTTCCGTACAGGACTAGACTAGTCCTGCACAGAAGATTAGTAAATCTGGGAGTTAGCATAAAAAATGGAGAATCTGTTAAGGGAGATCTCTACCTAAATGTCAAGTTTTTCTTTTCCAAAAAGTGGTTTTACTTCCCTGTAATCCAATACTAAACATGTCACATGCTATAAAAGTATTCTTTTAATAATTATTCCATTTGTTTATGTCTTAACATATTTCTTTTTGCCTTTCTTTCCAGCATTTGTCTCATTGTCTGGTACATCACAGAGGTTACTAAGAGTGACAGAGTAGTTAGGTTAGATCAATTATTACAGCTACAGAGCCATTAAAAAACAATGGCCAGCATCACACCTCAGATAAAGAGTGTAGACTGCAATCTCAAAAAAAAGCAAGACTTTCAAGTTTAGTTTTCAGATGGAAAGAGCAAGAAAACACAACTCACACAGTTTATCCTTTTTCTTAATACAAATTAGTTGTCTTTTCCTTTAATCAAACCTCGAGTTCTACAAATAAAGAAATATTTCCATCTTATTCATCTTATTTTCCATCAGTTTTTGATTCTGCATTTTTTCACAATGTATTTTCTGTAGAAGTGCATGTTTCTAAACGTTTGGTGTTTTGTTACAGCGTTTTGGCATTGCATACAGTGTTCTGTTGAGACAAGTCAATGAGCTGGGAATGGAAGATTAACATCAAATATTCTAGATACAACATTACAAACTGTGAATGAAACACAAACCATCTCAGCTCAAGTAACACCTGTTAACCATATGGGTCAGATTTCTTATACTTGCACACTGAACTACAGTCTGTCATTCAAACATTCCTTCAACTGCTGTATCAGAGATGCCGACTGTTGAAAATCAAAGGAAGCAGGGCAATAGAAAATGTGGATTTATGCTGACAGTCAAACAGTAGGCAGTCACAGTAATGTAAGCTGATAAGAGAGAAAACTATAGTAAATGATCTTCTCATCATAGGGGTTACTCTCTGTCCCTCTAAAATGACACCAGGAAGGCAAAGGCATTGACTGTAAAACAAAATCATGCTACCATGGCAGTCCCTTTCAGTGCATTTTGGGGTATTACAAATTTGAAAATAATAATAACCACTTACTTTGGTACAGAAACATGAGTAATGTGGAATGTAATGATGTAACGTATCACATTAGTAATGCCATTCAAGTGTTCAGTATATGCTGAATTTTTTTTTTTTAGTTTTTGTGTATGTATCTCCTTTAATTATACAAACAGCCAGACTTAATGCACAATATCAGCTATTTTCACTGCTCTGTAGGTTAATGTACAAAAAAGTAGTAAAAAGTGTAAAATCAGAAGAAGAAACACTGCGATTAACTAGAAAGGAGTACAGTCAGATACTTAAACATTCAGGTGACTGTTCAAGACACACAGCCAGCAAGTGTAACTGTAACTTAACAATCTGTAAAAAAATGTTGCAAAATTCTGTGAAACAGGAAAAAAGTACTGATGTCCAAAAATGACTAGAAATGCAACGATGTAAAGTACTTTCCTGGGTATTTTATGGCACTTAAGTTGGAAGAATGCTAGATAAACTTCTCTCAGTACATGTGCTTCCGCTGACTATTCAAGAGTCTGTTATTTGCTGAATGAAAGCCTTTAACTAATTTATCCTGAAATAACTTGGACATATAAAGTACAATACTTCATGACTGTGCTTCACTATGACTGATTTCTTTAGTTATGCATTTTTTCAGAAGGATCTCTCAAGTGGTTGAACTCACACTGTATGCATCTCTCTGCCAGTGCTCACAATAAACTCTCTGCTGTCTTCTTCTTCTCATTGTTTCGCTTGTATAGTGTGTCTACAGGACAAATTATTTTGTAACTTTTCCTTACGATCACTATATTCCAGTTTCATCAAATATGTATAAAAGTAAGCAAACTTGCATAGTGAACACGACACTGTCTTTCTCTTAGGGGACTATTACAAATTAAAATGTCTCCCTCTAGTAGGTAACTCACTATCCTGCTTTCCCCTGCAACCAAGACCATTTGACCCCCCTCTTACCTTTGATTTACTCCTTAGAGAATACAAATATTTAATCCTATATTATAGGCCAAGAAAAACTGAACAAGTTAGACAAAACTATTAGGGATACAGCTAAGCATGTACTACTCTGTGATATCCACGTGGTACACATTCTTTGCCTTTCTCACTTGCATGCATTAAAGTTGAAGTGAAAAGAATACATCAAATGTTGTCTGTGCTCACTATATACAAGCATCAAATATGATTTCAGCTTAGTCCATCTAAGGACCTAATCTGTGAGATCACTCTGAATTTGCTGATGACTGTCCCACTACCTCCTAGGCCCCACCCAATGTTAAATTGCTTCTTCTTTCTTCAGACACCACTTTTAAACTTGATTTGCTTCTCTGATAAAACTATCATTATCCAGATATCCTGCTAATGCATAGCCCATCTCTTGTCATTATAATAATGTATCCTGTAGTGATACTCAGTTAGAAAAAAATCGCCACTAGAGTCATCCTTCATTACTCTAGCTTGCCTCATTTTTCTCCATTGACTAGATGCCTTTTACTTACCTTTGAGACAACATGTGGCAATCTTACTACTCAAACAAAAACATTCAATGAATTTCCCCTTCTCATTAAAGAGCAGCATTTTATACAGTTCAACAATAAATTATCAAGAATATTTCTGCTCTCCATTGCACCTTAACAATTTATTATAGTTACATTGACAAAAAATGATTTTATGTATTTAACTTTATAGAGTAATAATTTTCTTGGGAGGCGAAAGCCAGGGTACTTTTTTGGCTAGGCTTATATAGGCCTAGGGCCAAGAGCCAAGTACCTACCTATGAACCTATGAATATTTCTTTCCATTACAGTAATAATCACTTTCATTAATAGTGTTTACATGCTTTGCTCTGTGAAGTGTTTTATTACTTCAAGGTGACAATGAATTTTCTATTAATTGCTCGATTCTGATATTTAGGCAGACGAGATTGAAGTTCTTGTCTGCTCATAAGCTTTGTTCTGTGTGTAGTATATGGTTAAAATCTCCCAGTCTCTTCTTTCATATCATGTGGCTCTCTTGTTAAATATTGTATTGCTGAAATATTTGAAAGGTCTGAGAGTGTAACCTTACCAGGCACAGTTGTGCGTTAACACTAGCGGATAGTGTGCTCATCTAGAGAAGAAAATAAAAAAAATAAAAATACTTTCACTTTCTCTCTCTCTCTCTCTCTCTTTGAATATTATTTCATTTTTGTGATTTTGAATAACCTGATGGTTGGTCCCCTACTCTTTGTGTAATTTTCCTTAAATGATCGCAAGAAGATGGCTGCCTAACTAATTTAAAAATCGAATCTTTTCAGTATGTTTGATGCTTTTCATGAGGAAATTATCCCCACTATTATGATGACTGTGGCTTACTTATGTGACTACTTTCATTTTCTCTTACTTGTGGGATTGGCTATACATATATAATGCTGGTTGCTGATATTATCTAACTGGATACAATATATTATTGCTCATGTTTTCATTTCTTTCTCTTTCGCTGCTTGTTAGGCCTTCTTCAACAATATTCAGTTTAACACATTGGGCTGAGGCTATCATATTACCACATTATTGTGTTCTCATTCAGGTCTTGCTGCTGTTCTCCTCACTGATTCCTCTTCCAAGCTTCACTTAAATCATTTTGTTTTCCTTAATATAGAAGCTCATCCCCATATCACATGATTTTTTGCTTTTACTTCCTAGGTATATTGCTGTTCTCAGCCCAAATTTCCACAAATACCTGCATTATCACTAGACTTACTCTGCTTTGTGGAAATGTACATCACAGTTTATGACATCAACCACAGGCTATGGATTTCTCCTTCATAATGCAAGCAACAACTACAAGAAGCCTGACTACTTTCATGCTTGGCTTCAAGAAAATAGCTATGATGTTCAGAATGAAAGAAAATTTTGTCTGAAAGTGGACACCATTATTAATAATAATTCCTTTTCTGACAATAGTTATTGGAGTAATCCCAAGCCGTGGCATAGGAATGGTAAATAATCTGGCTTGTTTAACTGCATTTGCCATATACTTTAACATATCTCCAAAGATAACTGACTTGATGAGGAAAGGAGTCCATACAATACCTCTACAATATTTTTGAACCTCAGCACAAAAAACCTGGACTATCACTAATTTTCTAAACTCAAAGACAAACACGTATAATAGTTTACTTTAATGTGATCTTTTTAGACTTTTTTTTTAAAGCTAAACAACATGACATTTTTGTTTTCATTCTTTACTAACTTAACAATGTTCACACCCTTTAAATCATACCTCCAGAATTTTCTCCTTGATCCATTCACCATCATTTTCCCTTTTGGCCATACCTAACATCTCTGTGCTGCTGTCACCTATTAGTGTCTATCACTGTATTATTTTATTTGTGAATGAACGTAAAGTGATGACCCATTTCTATATTTACTTTCTGGGACAGATATATTACTCCATATATTGCCAACTTTGATTGACAAAGTCTAATGTTCCTACTACACCTTGTATTGATGCAGCGTACCTTTCAGTGGGTATCCATAAGCTCAAAATATTATTGCCCCAGTTATCTCAAGGCACAGGAAGGGTCCTTATATCAAGGCATATGAAGGGTTTTTAAGCTATCTGGATGACAAAACAACTGTATGTCCATTTGAACTATGAAATAAAGAGAAACCGGCTTGAAAAATAATTTCCAAGAACATAGGGGAAGTAAGAGTGCTAAGAAGAATTACCGCTATATATTTTAATTGCAAACATGCATTTATTGTGTAAGGTTAAGGGTATCTGAAGGTAAGTAAATTCCTTAACTGGCTGATTTTCAGACAACCATTGTGATGATTTATTCTCCTATGCTTCATCTCAGGGGGGCTATCTTAAGAAGATGGAGATAATAATGCAAAAGCTGCCGAGCCACAATTCTCCAGGAAGGAAGAAGGTCTCTGACCTTCATTCCAAAAAATCTGCGGGGTGCAGATTAACAAACCCCAGATTCAAACCATAGACCATTCATTAAATCATCAAATATTTTCCTCTACCTGGAGCAGGGCTCAGTGCATTTTCATAAATTCCCTACATCTCTAGAAGTAAATGATTTCAGGCAACTATTTTTTTTCTCTCTGGTCTTGCTAAAACTGATGACAAATTAGTGTACTTACTACTGGCTGAATATATTGTCAGTTGTAATACATTCTCCAGGTTATGTATATTGTTACATTTCAGGAAGAAGCACTCCAGCAGTTATTTATACCCTTGCTGATAACATTCTAATGGCAATATATAGAGGACAACTTATTGAGTCATGCCTGTTGACCTTATGAAAGGATTTTGCATCACGAATTACATGATCAATGTTTCTAATTAAACAGTATTGAGTCAGGGTTGAAGTTTTAAGCTAGCCCATCAGTCCATAATGATTAAAATTAGATAAATCCTATCTTAGACTTCATTATTCACCTAAGGACATAACTTTCAACGTCTTAGCACAAGAAATCTGGATAAAGCCAAAAAGAATGGTGGGCAGAAAGGCCCAAAAATAAGGAAAATTTTTAAATATCGCTGTTATAAACTTAGAAACTTGAGAGAGTAATAGTTTTTGCATTAGCGTGAAATTTCTGAAGGCTATAAAGTCTGAAACTCAAACATATTGTCATTATTTATTGACGTCAGTCCTCAACGATTTGCCAGAAACCCACACATTTTATGAAGAGCAGATTAAAATATGAAGTGAAAGTCTGGGCAGTTGAAGAGTAGGCCTGAAGAGTTTTTCATGACTTGTGATTATGCTCCTGTTTTCTGTTTACTTTAACGCCTCTCATGTAGAATCTTGCATAAGTTAATGCAGTACTGCAGACAGAAAAATATTTATAGGCCTTCCTCTTGTCATCTAACTATTTAGAGAAATCTTGAGAGAGACATTTGAACTCCATCTATTGGGACTACCCAGGAAGGATGTTTCTCCATAACTGAAACAAAATAAAGACAATAATGTCAAAGCACTGGAAGATGTCTTAAGCCCCTGCAAATTAACTGAAACATCTTTATTTCTCAAAGTTTAAATAAACTCTCAATAGATTAGGATTCCTAGGTCTGATGCTTACTTTTGTTAAACATATGGATGTATTCCTTTCATTCAATATTCAGCACATTTGTCGATTGTAGTACATTTAAATGAAAAGTAGCAGAAAAGTTCTCACTGACAGTGAAGATTTTTTTCTCCACTGTTATACAACTATAGAATAGGTATTTTTAAGTTCAGGGGTGTGGGGCCTGTCCTCCAACATTGGTTGTTCGAGGGGTGGCTTGGACCCCTGCAAAGATAACTTACCTCCAAGCTCTAGTGAAACTTGATTCACCCTATTTCTGTTGATAGTTCAGCACTAAATAGAGGGGGTTGTTGATCGATTGACATATATCCCATATGGTTAGGCTCTAAGGTTACTAAATTTGTATTACGGTCATGTATGACCCAAAAGTTCATCTAGACTGCTTGCAGAGCAGAGACAGTAAAAGGATTTTTCTTCCCTGTAGTGGGACTATGTTCCGCTAATTGCTATCTGTACTTGTCTCCACAACTACAATCTGTGTAACTCAGCATTTCGGAACATAGCACCAACATCTGATTTGGATTATCAGTGCAGGTTACGTATGAGAGCACTGTGATTTCGTGTGCAGCCAGGTCCAAAATCTTATTGTGCATGATATATAAGCTATATAACCTAAACATTGTTCCTGATCTTTTTCATGAGATCTCTGAAGTCCATGTTCCTTGTATCCCAAGATCCCATAAGAATAACAAGCTCAGAACAACTTACATATTAGTAATATCTCCATCAAAACTCTAGGACAAAAAAACACAGGACTCGCTCCCTGTCAAATTAAGGAGTATGTCTGATCATGCTAAATTTAGAGTTTTTGTTGTTTTGTTATCTGAGTGAAAAATAAATCTTGCAATTGTACATTTGCAAAGATCATGCCATTATGATGGTACTGAGTGTGCATTTCTGTAGCCCATATTTTTTGACTTTGGTATCTTTAATTTAAGTAGTTAAGTTACCCAGTTGGCAAAGATCACAATATTCTGCTACCCAGACCCCAGTGACCACTTTTATAAAGGAGAAGAAGAATCAAAACGATACTGCCGATTCCAGTCTAGCCGAGCTTCTAGTATATCCAATCAGGCTAAATTCAGAGCATTTGTTATTCACTCATCAGAAGGAAAAATATAACATTTCCTGTTTTTGTAACTAAGCTGTCACATAACTGGATTGTCTTTACTAGACTCTCTCCATTGCCTTTCCTTTTTTTCTGTATTGTTTTTGTACTGTTAATCTGTTGGACTGTCTCTGGTGCCTAATGCACAACATACTTAAACCCTTCATGTAATGTCTTTGTAGTTTTATATGTGGATACCATTCTATGTAAATATCTATAGACATTCTAACTTTTTTACTGCTATAGCCTGAAATGGATCCTTTGTGAGTCAGTCCACTAACTTGACCAAAGGACATACGGTAAACAATATAAATGCAATTATTTTAATACTCTTCAGTTGGTGGTAATAGCAATCAAAGGTTGGACCTTTCCCAAAAAAGTGACTCTAGATAGCTTTAAAAGTTGTACAACACACATCAATTGAGCCATTAACCACTAACAGCATTTATATATGTTCTTCTGATTGTAAAGGAACATTTTTTTTATAATCTTGGAAAGAGGTGGGTACTATGTATCACTATGCTAGTGATAGGTATTTTAGAATAGGCTCTAGATCTGATGTTAGCTCCCCCATGCATTAGACATTAAGCAAAGGCTTTCAGGAAGCAGTGGCTTAGACCCTGACCTCTAACAGAGCTGCCATGTTTTTTCTCTTATAGCACCTGGTGTTGCTCCCCGGTGTAGTGACCCTCCCCCTCAACTCCCTTGCTCTCTTGCTGCAAGCCAAATACCTGCCATCTTCCAGCCCCCTCAGCTCTTCAGTTGATAAGCAACTAAAAAAAGGACTTCTACACTATACTGTTAAACTGAAACAAGCCATTTGCTGCATTAGTAGCGAATTGCTTGCTATACAACACATGGTATGGAAATAAGGAAACTATCTCAAAGTCATGCAGCCTACCACCTTGTGCCATAGGCAGTTGCCCCCTTCATCTCCAACTTTGCTATGCATTTTCCCAATGAGACCAGGCAGTAGTCACACCTAACAAGAAAAAGAACACAGTGACTGTTTCTCATGCTTTTGCTGATAGCCCATGATTTCAGACTTTACAATTTTTCCTGTAAGGAAGGTCAATACCTTTTCAATTTTTAGCTGACTTGTTTGAAAGCTACCAAACAGAGCAATATATTCTGTAATCTCTGGGATCAGACAGAAACAAGTGACACCAAGGTCTTCTGATTAGACATCATTCTTTAAGTTAGATTGCTATAGACTATACTCGTTTTCAGATACATACCAGCCATTGTCAAATTTGTTGTCTATCAGTGTCCCTAGATCTTTAATAATGGCGGCATTATTTTGTGATGTATTCATTTATTTTGTAATAATACTTAAAGTTCTTTTTTGCCACATCTTGCAATTGTACATTTGCAAAGATAATATCACTACTATTGTACTGGGAGTATATATTTGTAAATCATATTTATGACTTTGATATCTTTAATTGAAATTGTTAAGTTGCCTAGTTGACAAACAACAGACTATTTTACCAAACAGACCCAACGGTACACTTTTATAAAAGAGAAGAAAAATCAAAAATAACATGCCCATTCCACTGTGGATGGGTTTCTAATAACTGGCTCTTAGTTAAATGAGATACGTGTTCTAGTAGATGAGAACAATACAAGAGCGAGAGAAGCAACAGCAGCAATATGGGAGAACAACAGCTGTTTATGATAATTAATATGAATGTCAGGGGTTAGAAAGTCCACTCACAAAAGCTAGGTACGGAATTATTCTATAAAAATAATTTCATTATGTGCAGCAGCAGTAAGGCTGAAAATGAGATGGGTACAGGGGCAGCACTAGAAGAGGCACATGGGATGCATTTCCCCCATGACAGTGCATTCTCTTCTGAGTGCCCTAGTCCTGTTATACTAAGAAAGTATCTCATTGCGCACAAACATTTGACTCTTTCAGCTGAGTGCATTCCAGCTGACTCTTACATTACAGGAAGTGTGAGCATTCTGAAAGGCTCCAATGTCTTTTACTGTATTGTTAAAAACTAGGCAGAGGAAGTATGCAGCGGTTGGGAGATGTGTGATGCAGCAGGACAGTCAGGATAAGGAGATATTTTTTCAAGGTGTGTGTGTGTGTGTGTGTGTGTGTGTGTGTGTGTGTGTGTGTGTGTGTGTGTGTGTGTGTGTGTGTGTGTGTGCGTGTGTAGGTGTGTGTGTGTGTCTGTGTAATATCCCATTTAGGTGTGAGGTTTCAGGTTAAGTGACTTGCTCAATATCACACAATTTAAGTTAGATAGAATCAAACACTGCACTTTTCAGCAGCACATTAAGAACATGGAGGTCTAACCCATCACTCCAAATTACATACCTCCCGTAACTTCTTTTTAGTGAAAATCAGTCAGACTTTTATAGTTCATTTTTTGGAAAATTTACATTCATTCAACATTTCCTGTAGTTCTGTTAACCATTTAAGTAAATTAGAGCTGTCTGGCACTTAAGGCTCTGAGCTGTTAAAAATTGCTACATGTAGTCAAATGTACAGGGTTTAAATCATGCAACCACTATTTGCCAATGGCATGATTTTGAGCAAAACACTCAGACAATAATACTGGGTCATCTCTGAAGAGAGAAGAAGGGCACTTTCTCCAGTGGGTTTACCTGGTTAACAAACAGATATAGAAACAGCATATAAATTTGTCCATTTCTGACCCCCAGCCCTACCAATTATTTTTGGCTTTGTTTAGAATTCTTGAACAAGGAAATTGAGAATTATTTTGACTGTTGTGTCTCTGTTTCTGATTCTTGAGATAAGAGGTTTTGAGGGGATGAGGGGGTACAGTGGGATGAACTATATGGTTACCAGCAGTGAGCAGAAATATATTTGTCAGATATTATTTGTGTAATTGTTCATTCATTGCCTTGCAAGTAAACATCTGAATGCATGTATCCATATGAATGGCTGTGTGTGAGTGTATGGGCGTGTGTGTTTGTGTTTGGGTGCGTGTGTGCATGCGTGTGTGTGTGTGTGTGTGTGTGTGTGTGTGTGTGTGTGTGTGGTTGTGTTTGTATGTGTGTATTTGCATGGATCCTGGAAGGACTCACACTGTTGACAGTGTACTTACTTGCCTGTGGTTAAGCTGCATAGCATGAAGTCTGTGAGTTTAATATTAAAATATTAGCTACAAATGCATTTTCAATTTAACGTTTTTTTTTTTTTTTTTTTTGCAAGCTAAAGTGTGTAGAATGCACTGTGTTGGCCTACAACAGTTTGGAGCTGATAACAATCTGCTCTCTTTAGTGTAGCATTTGATTCTCTCAGACTATTGTTTGCATAGTGTGAATCTGCCTAAGTCATTTCATTTCATTATACAGTGCTCTTTGGCTGCTCTTGAAAAGATACACTTATGTCCAGTAGGCTGTCCCAAGCTGTTAGCAAATTTATTACACATTTGTCTTTTGAATACCTGCTTTCTTCAAGTAGCCCATAATTATTGCTTACTGTAGGGTGGGAGGCTTGTGTAATGGCTAAGGTGTTTGCCTTACAGATACAAGGTGCAGGGTTTGATTCTCACATGGGGTAATTGGCTAGGCTTAAAATGGCCCAGAAGTATAGTTAGCCTAGTATTAGTCTATGAGCCTATATGCAATTTGACTTTGAATCCCTGCATGTTTAATGTATTGCCAAATGCTTCTCTAATAAATGTGAGCTTCAAAGGAAAAGAAGTTTACTGCTGTTCACACTTTCTGGCAACATGTTTTGTTCTGTTTATCAAATGGCTGTCAGTGATTTTACTGTAAAATTTTTAATGGTGTGGTTGTTCTTTCGGCTTTTCCCGGTTAGGGGTCGCCACAGCGGAACTACGGTCTGCTAATGATTGGCAGTAGATTTTTTATGGGTGCCAAGGTGCCAGCCCAACACCCAACCTTCAAGGAAGGCACACCCATTCACACATGTCTTTCACACACCACTCGACTGCGGGGAGGACATGCAGACTCCGCACAGAAGGCACTCCAGCCGAGAATCGAACAGGAGACCCTCTTGCTGTGAGGCGACAACGCTACTGCTGCACCACCGTGGCTTCTCACTGTAAAATTTTTAATAAAAGTTTTTAAAAAAATAAAAGTTTTTAATAAAATTACAAATCTTTCTGATCATTGTTAAAGTAAAGAAGACAACAGTATAGACACTAACAGGTTTCAACAGTGGTAACTGGGGAGAGACAGACAAGTAATGGGATATTGGTATGGTGGGGGGGCTTGATGTTGTTCCATTACCTTGCCTAAGGCCCCATTTGACCATGATCCAGTTTTGTTGTTATTGTTGAGAAACTGCACATGTATTTGCCTCTTACATATGCCCTATCTTTTTGTTTTTCTGCATTTTAAACCAGGTAAAGTGGCAACACATGATCACTGTTTGGTTAAGCAACTTACTCAAAATTACACAGTAGGCAAATGGAGGTAGAAAGACTCAAAAGTTATGCCATGACAACAGAAAGAAGCTCATGATGAGTTTATAGTCTTAATCTTCTGCACTAACTGCCAGAGCTTCACCTGTGTCTTCATTTTCTGATAAATCCCTAAGGTTTATACTTTATTTTCCTGAAAATAAGACCGGGTCTTATACCCCATCAAAATACGGATTAGGGTTTATTATTAGGGAATGCCTTATTTACCCCCCCCCGTACAACAATCTACATTTATTAATTTATTCATGTACACAAATCGACATTTATTCATTTATGCAAACTGGCATTTATTTGGTACTTTTTCATCATTGGGTAACAGTTCTAGGTAACGCGTTAACAGTTGTGTGAGAACTCTACATAAACAGTGCAACAAACATTTCAACTTCAGAATATCTACACCTTGGCTTTCACAGTGCAATATTTCATGCTTAACAGAAAGTGCAGAAAAATCTCAATACATGTTTTTTGGAGGAGAGAATAAAACAGGTGAATAACTGCCAGTTTTTCAGTGGTGATGCCTTCTTTATTCCTTACCCAAACCGTAAGAGAAGAATGATGGAAAGTCATAAAAATGAAGTCTGGGAACTAGTGGTCTTACTTTGTAATTACCCCTTGATAATGAAACGTTACCTTGATACAATAAAGTCAAAAAATTGACAAGAGCTTGCTGGCAGCTGAAAGCAGAAGCAGTCCATTCTGTTGCTCTAATAATGGAAAAGTTATTCAAAGACCACCTTAAAAAACTCCAGCTATACTCTGTCGCATATCATCTACTCTGAGGTGATCTCTGCTTAACATGCAAGGCTATGTCAAACACAGAGCTATTAGGACATGCTACACTTAAAGAAATCCTAATCCCTCAGAGCCACATGTGCCAGGGATTTAAACCTTGTCATCACAATAAACAAAACATGCTGGAGGGATAAGTTCCTGTCCCAGAGACTCACCAGACTCTGGAATAGACTGCCCATACATGTCAAGCAGAGCACCTCTTTGGCCCACTTCAAAAGGAACCTTGATGATTGGATGGGAGAAAGGAAATTCACCCCAGGGATCATGTCAGTTGCCCTGCTAGACAAGGGTCCAGAGAAGTAAATAGTGTGGGAAGAAATAGCCAGCAAATTGTTATGTCTAGGCTTGTATAGGCCCTAGGGCTGATAGCTTAGTACCAACCTATGAACCTATGAACCTATGGATACAGTCATGTCATCTTCTTCTGGAACATTCTCATAAGTTTCCAACCCCTGACCTCTGGCATGAATTTCTTGCAACTCCATTTCCTGCAGAACCATTGGCTTCAATCTGTCATACCCAGCAATAGAGCTCTCCTTAAATGTCCTTAAATGTCCATGTAGCCTGCTCATAGTGCATTGACAACACAGCTGTCAGTGATTTTATCCCATGAATTCTTCATCCAAGTCACAACCTCTTGAAGGCTAGGCTTCACAAAGTTTTTATGCTGATTTCTCTCCATTCTATTTTCAATGCAGTCATTGTGTTCCATGTGCAAATGCTCCTTGAATGGCTTGTTTATTGCAATATCAAGAGTCTGAAGATAGTCATTCCTCTGGGAATCATTATTTGATCTATTCTTCTCTGTGCAAGGATGCTCTTCATGTCTTTAGTGCAGTGAGTGCTGGCTGAAACCCAGACTAGCAGACCTCTTTCGCCACCTCGCAAAACAAGTGGCAGCATTACATCGACCCACTTCCTGTCTACCCAATATTTTCCCCTGTCTACCTGATGAATATGGGCATCTTGGGGCAATGCAGCAATTGCCTCATGTGCACAGACAACCCTCTCCTCCTACCACCCAACACTACAACCTGTGAGAGATGCACTTATATAGCCAAACTGGAAGCAAAGCTCTCTTCACCCAAGACTGGACTAGACAGTCAATAGGAGAAGGTAAACACTTACACCACACCATGCTCATCACATAGTCCCTCAAAACCTACACCACTAAAACACATGCATAGCAACGCAAAACACACATCTACATTCACGGAGGCTCTCAATAAAAATCTGCTCAAGCAACAGAGACCTCCAAAGCAAAAACGCATGCAACCTCCCACCCAACACAACCCAAATGACACATAGTCAACAAACTCAGTGTGCCACTCAACCACAGGCCATAAGGCATAACAACATACCCAACACTCTAGTCATAGGTGTCTCTATAGTAAGGCACACTGATGTTCCACTCACCAGGCTAAACAAGGAGAAAGTTACTGTCAGCTGCTTGTCAGATGCCAGGATCTGCCACATAATGCACGCACTCAGGTCCCTCCACAACAAGTACAAATATGACTCTGTCATTGTCCATGATGTTGTGAATGACCTAAGATGTACCTCCCTGAAATACATGAAAAGAGACATGGAGGAGCTCTCTGATCTTGTAGCCCAGGCAGGTATGACCCTAGCCCTGAGTAGCATCCTGCCATCACCCAGAATTATACCACAGT
The DNA here is from genome assembly GCF_019279795.1 of Protopterus annectens. Taxonomy (NCBI): domain Eukaryota; kingdom Metazoa; phylum Chordata; order Ceratodontiformes; family Protopteridae; genus Protopterus; species Protopterus annectens. The sequence continues at coordinate 72,550,827 of NC_056726.1, read as the reverse complement.
ACAAGGACAAAATAATTGACTTCAACAACTGGCTAAGCTTCTGGTGTCATTCTAAGGGGATCCAGTATCAGTCTGCCTGGGATGACATGATTAACAGACCACAATGCTTTGCCAGAGACTGCACCTGTCGCCCTTGGGATTTTGGATACTGGATATAGCTCTTGCTACTCCTATAGTGCCTTTTTAAGGCAAGGTTCAAATGACAAACTCACCACCGTAACAGGTACAAGCAAGCAAAATCAGAGGGTAATGCTACTCAATGCTAGAAGTCTAAACCTCAAAATGCATTCACTAGAGGCACTCCTTAAAATGGAGAACATTGCCATCTGTGCGGTGACAGAGACCTGGTTCAAGGCCCCAGAGAGCACCCGTGCATTACCAGGCTATTATTCATAGCACACATTTTGGCCATCTAACCTGTAACTAAACACTAAAGGTGGAGGCATGTCCATATTCATCAAGGATATCCACACCTCCAGGCTAGTTGCTCAGCATAATGCATCTGAGATTATCCAAGTGCAACTAACTCTGGGCAAGACCGCAATCCAAACTGTAACTTGCTACAGATCACCCTCCATGCCCCAGGATTCCGACTCCTCATTTCTTGATGCACTGGAAAATATTAGGGTACAACCCAACACCCTAATAATTGGCGATTTCAACTACCCCACCATTAACTGGGAAAACTACTCATGTACCAACTCTTTTGCTCAATGTTTTCTGGAATTCATAAATTCCAACGCCTTGGATCAACTTATCCACACCCCCACCAGGGGCAGCAATATCTTAGACCTGGTCATTACCAACATGGGTGACTGGTGTTCCTCACCAGAGGTCAATTCCTCGCTGGTCAGATCTGACCACAAGCTAATCAGCTTAGACAGCAACATCCTGCCCTCACCCCCCATTTGGGAAACCGCCGTAAAAAGTTTCTCCAAAGCCAACTTCACACTTCTTAAGACAGAAATGGCAAACTTCACTACACTTATGCAGATGGACAATAGAGATATGACTGCTGAGACCTACACAAATGCACTTTGTAAGCACTTACACGAGTGCATGGATCGTGCTATCCCTAACAGAACTAAGATGCTTCCTCCAAAAAAGGAAGCCAATCTGGTGGTCCCCTGCCATAAACAAACTCTATAACAGAAGAAAGAAACTGTTGCAAAAAAGAGTAAAATCCCATGACTGGAAGAACTCTCTGGTCAGCCTCATTAAGTAGCTGAGATCCCTCATAAAATCCTCCAATGCTAGTTATGAAAACAAAACCACCACTGATTCTAAAGACAACCACAAAGCATTCTATAGCTATGTCAAGAATCTCAATGGAAACACTCAGATCTGCTCTGAGTTACAGCACAATGGCACTAAATATACAGAACCAACTGATATTGCCAACATCCTGGCAGATAGGTTCAGTGCTAACTTTACCCCCCCACCCCCTAAAGGGCCCATCTCTATACCAGAAGAATGTAAAGTTCTTGTGATCATGGCTGCACAGGTAAAAAACACACTCTCAAAAGCCAAGAACACAGCATCCATGAGACCTGACAACATCCCAGGCTGCATTCTACATGAACTACAGAATGAACTGGTACCCCACCTAAGCACCATGTTCAGTCATAGCCTCACCTCAGGCTTTGTGCCCACTGAATAGCGCACAGTGATGGTTATCCCACTCCACAAAGGGGGAGACACCACGGACCCCAGGAACTACTGCGCCATTAGCCTAATGAGCCTGGTCTGCAAGGCTATGGAATGTATCATTATGGAACTTATAAACAAAGACATTGGTAATCTCCAAACTCTGGACCCCACCCAGTTCAGGTTTGTAAAAGGCAGATCATGTCTCCTAAATCTGATTGACTTCTTTGAAGCAGTCAACAAAGCCGTAGATGAGGGTAAGGTGGTTCACACAGCCTATCTAGATCTCACCAAGGCTTTTGACACCATCCTCCACTCTGAAATTATAGATAAACTCACTAAACTAGGTATAAATCCCTATGTCACAAGATGGGTTTCCAATTGACTCACTAACAGAAACCACACTGTGAAAGTAGCAGACTCCAAATCTGACTTCAGATCAGTGGCAAGTGGAGTACCACAGGGTTCAGTCCTGGGTCCTCTCCTGTTTAGTACAGGCTAACACAGAAGGTCTTTGCCTAATGAAGTTCGCAGATGACTGCAAACTAGGAGCCATAATTGAAACTCCTAACGATGTGGGCATCCTACAAAAGGGCCTCAAGCTCAATGCTCAATGCCAAAATGCCAAAAAGTGCACTGTCATCCCCTATGGTAAAAACTATGGTAAAAACTCTGTACCCATGAGCTACCACATAGGTGGCAGTCTACTTAACACCAAAAGTGTGATAACAGACCTTGGGACCTTGGGACACAGGTGGACAGTAGTCTCTCTTTTGATAATCACATCATCACAGTAGTCAGGAAGTCCTTCTCCGTGGCACACCTCATCACAAAAGGGTTCTCATCCAGGAAAAAAGAGGTCATTCCTCCCCTCTACTCATCACTCATTAGACCCATTATAGAGTACAATGCCCCTTTTGGTATGTACCTCACACGACATCTACTACAACTGGAAAGGCCGCAGAAATACCTCACAAAGAGGATTACTGGCCTCAAACAGATGCCCTATGCAGATTGTCTCAAAAACTCCAGCTTTACTCTGTCGCATATCGCCTACTCAGAGGCGATCTCTGCCTAACATACAAAGCTATGTCAAACCCAGAGCTGTTGGACATGCTCCACTTAATGAAATCCCAGTCCCTCAGAACTACACGCTCTAGAGACCTAAACCTTGTCACCACAATAAACAGAACATGCTGGAGGGATAGATTCTTGTCCCAGAGACTTCCCATACTCTGGAACAAACTATCTATCTATATCAAACAAAGCTCCTCATTAGCACTCTTCAAGAAAAATCTTGATGATTGGATGGGAAATAGGAAATTTACCCCGGGGCTCATCTCTGTGGCTCTGTTCAACAGGGACACAGGAATATAATTTTCTTGGGTGGTGAAACCAGGGTACCTTTTGGCTAGGCTTGTATAGGCCCTAGGGCCAATAACATAGTACCTACCTATGAACCTATGAACCTAAGAACTGATTGTGTGCACAAGGCTTTTTCAGTTTCAAGAATGTAAATGCCTGAAACACATTCAATCTTATTTTTCTTGCCCTTACTAATGATTAGAGGTGGGGTTTTCTTTCCATCTAGACAAATTGCCAAAATACAGGTAACATGTGCACTTTCGTAACCAGTGGAGGGAATATAGATTGATGAGGCACCCCTCTGATCAATTGTTGTTTGAGAGCCTAGGCCCACAAACACTGCAGTTTCATCCATAGCAATCATGTTGGAGAGTTGGTATTTAAAAAAGTCGATGCCATCAACAAATGATTTGAATGCAAGTGCAGATTTAATAACTTCAGTATCTTCCAGCTTGAACAGTGTTGTCGATCTTCTTAGAGACAGTGCATATCATTGAAGGAAGCCTTCCAGACAATCTTGTGATGCTTTGAATTCTTCTGGGGATATTTCTAACTGTGGTGCCATTGCAAAGGCACATGCTTGTATATCAGCCCTGCACACAACCAAAGCCTTTGCTCTCCTGTTAGCAATCCATTCACAGATGATGTTTTCCAGATTAGGAAATAATGTTTGCTGACCTGATCCATACTTGCACTTCTTAGCATTTCCCTTGTCCACTGGTTGACTGAAGTTATCGTACTCTGCTCACCATTTTATGACCATTCGGAGATCCAACTTCTTCTCTTTGCAGAAAGCTATCAGATTCTTTACCCGAAAATCCTCCATGATTCCTTTCTTGTACACGATAGAATAGCTCTTTCTTTTTGCACTCATCTTGTCTGGGAGGGTTAATTGAAGACTTACGAGACAGGAGGTGGCAACAATAATGGTGACAATTAAAAAGACACAACCACAATCATTCATTAAAAGTGTGCACGTTTTACGTGCGTTGTCTGTACTTCGACCAAAGTACACTTGCCGGTGTTTATATGCCAAGGATCTCAAACATCAAGTGTGAGTGAGGATTAGGGTTACAGTAAGAATCATGGAGGACTCCCGGGGAAAGAATCTTACAACTTTCTGCAAAGAGAAGAAGTTGGGTGTCCGAGTGGTCTGAAAATGCCAAGCAGAGTACGATAAACTCAGTCAACAGGTGTCAATAATATTATTATTTTATAATTCAACACATCTGTCATGTGTTGCTGATGATCTTAACTGGGGCTTATTTTTGGGGTAGGGCTTATATCATGACCGCCCTGGAAATCCATGCTAGGCCTTATTCTCTGGTTAGTTCTTATTTACGTAGAAATACTGTAGTCAGTTAATAATGACAGTTATTATAGGTTCATAGGTTCATAGGTAGGTACTAGGCTATTGGCCCAAGGGCCTACGTAAGCTTAGCCAGCAAGGTACCATAGCTTATGCCACCCAGGAAAGTTATTTTCCTGTGCCACTGTCCAGCAGAGACACAGAAGTGATCCCCAGGGCGTACTTCCTATTTCCCATCCACTCATCAAGATTTTTCTTGAAGAGTGCTAATGAAGAACTTTGCTTGACATAGATGGGTAGCTTGTTCCAGAGTATAAGAAGTCTCTGGGACAGGAATCTATCCCTCCAGCATGTCCTGTTTATTGTGGTGACAATGTTTAGGTCCCTAGAGTGTGTAGCTTGGAGGGATTGGGATTTCTTTAGGTGTAGCATGTCCAACAGCTCTGTGTTTGACATAGCTTTATGTGTTAGGCAGAGATCACCTCGGAGTAGGCGATATGCTACGGAGTAACGCTGGAGTTTTTTGAGGGGGTCAGTGTAGGGCATTTGTTTGAGGCCAGTAATCCTCTTTGTGAGGTACTTCTGTGGCCTTTCCAGCTGCTGCAGATGTCTTGTAAGGTACATTCCAAAAGGGGCGTTGTACTCTATAATGGGTCTAATGAATGACGAGTAGAGGGGAACAATGACCTCTTTTTTCCTGGATGAGAACCCTTTTATGATGAGGTGTGCCATGTAGAAGGACTTCCTGATTACTGTGGTGATGTGACTATCAAAGGAGAGACTACTGTCCACCTGGGTCCTAAGGTCTCTTATCACACATTTGGTGTTAAGTAGATTGCTGCCTATGTGGTAGTTCATGGGTACAGAGTTTTTACCAATGGGGATGTCACTGCACTTTTTGGCATTGAGCTTGAGGCCATGACTCTGACACCAGGCATCTGTCTCAGTGAGGCCCTTCTGTAGGATGTCCACATCATTATTAGTGTTTAATAATTGTTGTTCAAATGTTCAGAGGATCCATATTGATGCAAAACCTGTTGTTTTGTTAAGTTTTTAAGTTAAATAGAATAATCTGCCTCTTATCTGTCTCTGATTTTTGCAAAACATCACTCATTTTGCTTCATATTTATGCCTTGTCCTGTGTTAAGTTCTGTTTTTTTTTTCTGGTAAATTACTACAGAATGCTTTCAGTCAGTAATGTCAGTTGTTACAGTATCATATTTTTTATTGATCATAGAAAGCAAGTCCATGCAACACTTATTGTTTTAAGTGATTTGGAGTTGCCTAGCACTGAGGTTAACAAACTGCTTCCTGTAATCAGTGGTAGAGCACATGAATCTTTTTTCATCCATTTGCCAACTTGGTGACTTTGAGCAAGCCACTTAAGTAAACAGCACTCCTGGGTCACATCTGATGAGTGACATTTTGGCCATTGGAATTACCTGGTAACTTCTTCTTTTCACTTTTTCCTGGTTAGGGGTCACCACAGCAGATCACCTGTCTGCTCACAATTGGCAGAGGAGTTTTATGGTGTCAAGAAGGTAGCCCAGCGCCCAACATTCCACAGAAGGCACACGCACACCTAGGGCCAATTTAGAGTCTCCAATCCACCTACAGCATGTCTTTGGGATGTGGGAGGAAACCAGAGCACTCGGAGGAAACCGACACGCGACCACAGGGAGGACATGCAGACTCCACACAGAAGGCACCCCAGCTGAGAACTGAACCAGAGAACCTCTTGCTGAGAGGTGGCAACACTAACCACTGCACCACTGTGGCTGCCCTGGTAACAAATACACAAAATGATATTTAAAAGTTGTCCTTTTTTGTCCTCCATTATTTTTTGACTTTGTGCAAAATGCTTGAAAAAAAAGAGAGGTGTTTTGGTCTTTATCTTGTAAACTTTGTGGTTTTTGGCAAATTTTTGCAGGTTCTGGTCACTAAACAATAACAGACATATGAAGTTCAGATTTTCCATCCTTCAGGAAATTCTTGGTAATGGAAAGCTTGTTGTACTACAAACTTACAAAGTATATTAAGACAAATATTTAAAATATGTTCCTAATTATGTTCCTTTTTTCTAATTCTTGAGCAAACAAGTCGAGAGAACTGAGAGGACTTGTACTGCACAGTAGAGTACTTTAATCATAAGATGAGATACATTATTTATGAAGTTATTCATTCACTTGATTTCAATTAAATATCCAAGGTGTACAGTCATACAAGTGGCTATAATTGATTGTGTGTGTGCCTGTGTGCATGAGCATTTGTATGCAGATCAAAATCAAAGTATTAGCAATGTAGCTGGTATAATTAAGTAATATCTGAGATGGTGAAAATACTGAAACCTTGACACTTTGGGAAATGGATACCCTACTGGTGGACAAAGGCTGATTTCACATGCACCAAATGCCCACAACTCTTGATGTTAAGGACTGGAGCACCTCCACAGAAAATCCCTGACAGTGAGATGGGCCAGCAGTGATGCCCTTTTTGGGGGAAATTTCCCCCTTTTTTGAGTTGGTATATATAAGTATAAACAACTTTTGGGATGGGTGGGGCTTGCCCACAACTACACTCCCTTAAAAATGTGTTTTGTCAGTACACTTTTGGGCCAGCAGAGTTTGCAGATTCCTATCTTTGGTTGATTCATCTTCAACAACTCATGGTGGAAACCTGGGAAACCTGTAATGAAATGTCTATTAAAGATTTTGTCTCACTCGATAACACAGATATTATATTTTTGCACTGTGATTGCTGTCTTACAGCTGACCCAGTAATGAACATACACAGTTTCTCACCACCCTCTATCTATAGTCTATGTGACAATTGTAAATCTGTGGTGCAACAAAAAAAATTTGGGAAAACAAAAGGAATGCACTTTTTGCCATGATACCTTGCAACAGACTAAACATTTTTCTGGGCTTTCCACAGTTTCTAGAGTTGACAAAAACTATCTGAGTGGAGCTTTTCTAAAAAATCATAACCTATATGTTTTGCATATTGGGATATTCCTCAGACAGACATATTACTTTCTGTTTGCTACATCAGAAAGTACTTCAAAAATGAACAGTACACAAAGGATATCAGAGACCACTGAACATGTGTGGTCTGACAGAAGCTAAAGGTTTCAACTTTTCTTCTTATGATTCTGTTATTGTATTACTTTTAATAGTAAAATAATTATTTTTTCTCAGATGTAAAGCTAAAACAAGTTATTACTGCAGTAACAACACAGATAAATACTGTTTGTCAGCAACCAGTCTTTTGAAGTTAGTATCCAGCTAACTTTCTGTGTAAATTTCTAGCGATTAAATCCATGTTGAATTCTACTGATTCTGTTGTCTGAGTAACTTATGGTGAACTATTACAGATGTCTTCAGGCAAAAGTCATCAGTTTATCAGGATGTTCTGGACCTACATGGGCTATAATCTGCTTCAAAATTCCTTGTAAAAAGTGGGTATATGGTTATCAACATGGACATTTCCTCTGCTCACCTCAGGGAAGGAGGCATTTAACACATTCATTGTAAGACATAGTGCTCTTGGACAAATGTCACTGATTTCTCTTCAGCAACTTTAGCACCCTTAGCTCATATAGTATATAATCTCGATGATTTACTGCTTCAAAACCATTTTTTTGTGTTGTTCTCTGAGGAATCTTTCTCTATTCCCAATCTTTTTCTTAATGAAGTATCCTGCTCTCAGATCATAACCGTATCTTGTCTCTACGGGTTTTCATTCGGTTATCTCTTGTACAAAGACACTATTGTTCCAGCTTCACTAAGGATGTTGATATTTGAATTCTGCTTTTTTAAATTCATGGCACAGCAGTAATTGGGATAGAATGCTCTAAATAGTGCAGTGATGTAAATAGCACATAATTGTAACTCTCAGTGTTAATGCTCTGGTTTCTTCACTTGTGCAGTTTGTACATTCTCCAAAACATGGCTCTTACACTATGGGCAACTCAGATTACAGGTCACATGTTGAAACTTCACCTGATTTGAAAATATCTGAAATTCCATACTTAGATGTTGTAAACCATAACCAGATATTATCATCAGAAATTTCATACCTTGTAAACATAAGTTTACACTTAGTATTTTTCATTTTTTATATAAAATTCATATGTGCATATTAATAATGAATGGAAATCATGGATCTTTAGTGGATAAACCAAACAAGTTAACACATAACCTGCTACATATTACTTCATTCAATAACAACTGTGCAGTAGATTCATTCTAATAACCCACAGACAGCACAGATAGAAATAAGAGGGCCATAAATGGGTAGTACATTATTAAACCAATGCTCGACCAATGTGATCTATCTGATACATAATTAGTTGAAATAGATATAAAAACATAATGCCAAATTTGCATGCCTTGCACATAGTGCAGGATTAGTGCAGGAGCTCTAGCAGACAATATGTCTGCTGTGCGATCCAGGAACAGCCTGCAGGAGCGTGCACGAGCACTCCTGCAGTAGTCCTGCACGAACTAAGCCCCTGTATGCAAATCACCCCATTTGCAGGAGAAATCCATTCAAATTAGGTGAATGTGTGATCCAGGAAGCTTGAAACTGGCTGTGCAGGACTAGTGCAATCTGTAGAAATGTACTTGGTTAGTACATTTCTGCAAACCCAAAACAGAGCTGTGACAGCTCCAAATAAAGGCTGCATATCAGTCAAGAAGCATTGGCATTACAAATAGTGTAAACAATTAAAAAAATCAACTTTTATTTTTTTTCAGCTGATCTCGGCTGTTTAAGTGTACGGCAGTGGCATGCAAATGGGATCGGGGGGGGGGGGGTGGATAATAAAATAAACCTAAAATAAGCATTCTAACTAAAATCTCTATTCTGCCATGAAAGTCAGTGGTAGGCAGAAGACAACATGGCCAGTGAGTAATGGCTGCTAAGGGGGAGGATATTGTGTGAGACATGTAATTATGCATTAGCAGGCAGTCCTATGCAAATGAGGGGAATGATAATGAATCCCAGTTTTCCCCAACATGCTAGTCAAGTGCCAACAGTATAAGAGTAGGAATAGCTTGGTGCAAGCCTAGGAGTTAGCTGACATCATGGGGGTGTGTGTCAGGCATAGTGTAAGCGGATTGGAGCCGTGGCTCAGGTATGCTCCTAGCTAAGCACAGCTAAGCAAAGGGGTGTTTCTCACTCTGTCTTGCACTCTTTACATTGCCAAAATGGGTGCGGGTGCCGCACACCAGAATTTAAAGCTTTAAAAAAAAAAGTTATATGAGGAAATAACAGCTTTGTACACATTTGAGCACTGTGTTTGCACTGCACACCCCTGGTCTTAAACAGGAAGGCAATGGGAAGAAAAAACAGCAGTAGGAAGGTAATCTAGGAGAACTAACATAGCCGGCAGGTGAAATGTATCAGAATCAGCCAATTACACAGGCAGCAGATCAGCCCAGCCCAGAACACTACTATAAACTATGCAAACACCTTCCCCTCTGTTTTTTCACACACTGTACACCACTGGTGTAAACAAGCGGAGAACTTTTAACAATCAAAACAACAAAATGATAGGGGCTGCAATAGCTATCATACAACAACTTGTGGAAGAGGCTGAGCATGGTGAGGATGTGAATGCTGTCAACTAACCCACAGTGAGGAGATGGAGAAGAGTGTGCAGACCCAGGGTAACCTACTAGAGGCTACATGAACTGCAGATAGTGGAGCGCTATAGGGTGGACAGGGACCTCCTGCAGCAAATTGTTGAGCTGTGCTGGCCACGCCTGGCACACAGAACTAACAGAGGGGAACCCATCCAAGTGGATACCAAGATATGTGCAGGCCTAAGAATACTAGCTACAGGTACCTTCCAAAGGCCAACTGGGGATAATATGGGGATATAACAGGCATCAGCATCCGGGGTACTCCACCAGTTCCTGGATGCTATGCCAGCACATGTCAGTGAGCACATATATTTCCGCAACACCCATGAGGCACTGGCCAGCAATATGCAACTGTTCCACCAAATAGCAGAGTACCCTAAGGTAGTGGGTGCTATAGACTGCATGCACATATGCATTAAAGCACCACCCAGTGAGTGGGGTAGGGTCTACATCAACTGCAAGGGCTTCCCCTACATCAACTGCTAGTTCGTGTGCGATGCCCAGGGCATAATAATGAATGTGTGTGCTGGTTGCCCTTGGAGCTATCACGATTCCCACATCTGGCATCTGATGCAGCTGTAGAAAACACACACCAAATGTTGAGAAAAATTCTTTTATAAAATAGCAAAGCTTTTGGGCAAGCACCCTTCTTCAATACTATCAAAATATCTTAAATATAACAATATAGCACAATTTTATAATACATTTCTGAATAAATTTATAAATAAACACTCATTGTATTTATTTAACTATACAATTTAGTACATTGTAGCTTCACTAAAACAGGTTTCAAACTAGCAGCATTATTCAAACCAGGCGAGCAGTCAGCCGCAAGCCTTAAAATCCATTCATATTCTTTAATCTCCAACAAATTGTTAATGTCTCCACCTCTAAAGGATGGAATAGCCATATCAATAACCCTAAATTTAAATCTATGTTTTACATCCTGGGATTTGATGTGTTTATATAAGGCATTCTTCTCATTACCCCTTCTGACTTCAGATTTGTGCTCAATAATATGCTCCTTTAATTTCCGTGTAGTTTTCCCCACATAGAATGTGGAACATGCAACACAAGTTGCCAAATAGACAACATTAATACTACCACAGTTAGTTGTTAACTTAAATGTATAATTCTTTCTAGTAATTGGGTGAATATAAGAATAATTAGGATTATCAGCTATATCTACACAACATGTGCAATTCATGCACCTAAATATACCATGGCGGATCAAACTATGCATATTAGAGACATGGTTAAAGTCCTTGTAACATAGTTTACTTTTCAAAGTTTTCATATTTCTATAAGAAAAATAAGGTTTACTATCCAATAAATTGCTTATCTCAGGGGACGCCATCAACACAATCCAGTTCTTTTCAATAATATGTTTCACTAAATGAGTTTTGTTGTTATAAGTAGTAACATATCTAATTTTCTCCAATTTTAGTGTACTGTTAGTTAAATCAGAAACAGACTCATTACGAGTTAAAGAAGTCTCAAAGATTGGTTTACAAATACTCTTCCTATTCTCTATAGTATTAACTTTTAAATTTAAAAGCAAATCGTAGTCATACCCACTGTTTAAAAATTCATTTAGCATTTCATCCAAATGTATATGGAAAATTGAATCAACTGTATTAAGTCTACTGGCTCTAGCAAACTGAGCATTAACAATCCCTCTAAAGACGTGTGGGGCATGCATGCTGTTACTATGTATATATCTACCAGCATGCACATCTTTCTTATAAATACTAGTATGTAACAATCCACCTTCTAAAAAAACTCTCAAATCCAAAAATGTGACGTCACAGACAGAAAAGGTCATTCTAAATTTCAGAAAGGTTGTAGTCGTGTTCAAATAATCAATGTAACTTACTAAATCATGAGGAGAGCCCTTCCAGATAAAAAAACAACCATCCACAAACCTCTGGTAAAAACATACACTTTGTTTATTTGTGTCTTTTGGCTTTTCCCGGTTAGGGGTCGCCACAGCGGAACTCTGGTCCGCTAATGATTGGATTTTTACGTGCTGGCTTGCCGGGCCTAACGCACAACCTTCAAGGAAGGAACGCCTATACTGTTCAAAAATTTAGAACTATCGTGAATATACTGTGATTCCCATTGGTGCAAGACCAAATTAGCATATGTATTACCCACCGGTGCACCCATGGCCACACCGGTAAGCTGCAAATACAACTGTTTGCCAAATATAAAGACATTGTTACTTAAAACTATAGCCATTAAAAGACAAACATTTTCAACATAACTTGCTGACAGGGAAGCTTGTGCTGTCAAAAACTCCCTAATAGATTCAATATCATAACTATTTGGTATTACTGTAAAGAGAGATGTAATATTTAACGTCACAAAGAGAGACTCACCTTCATGTATCTCAGTGACTTGTAAACCACCGAACCATTCAGATAACTTAACCAAATATTCTTTTGTATCTTTCAGCACATTGCTACATTCTACTATATATTGATGCAATTGTTTTTGTAAATAAATGGAAATTGGCTCAGTTATCCAACCATTCCTGGACACTATTGGTCTCATAGGTGGATTGTGTAGTGATTTATGGATTTTAGGCAGCCCATATAAGTGTGGAATAACCTGGCAAGGCACCGTAAAAAAATGGAAAAGATCCAAACCAATATCACCACTGACTTGTAAATCATATATCATCATATTAACAGTATTAATGCACTTTTTGACATCACTAGAGCCAATTGTTTTAAAAGCATTCCCCTCATTAAGAAAATCAGTTACAGATGACATATATCTATCACGATCTATAATAACTACTATACCCCCTTTATCAGCTTGTTTGATTACAATGTTATTACTTGCTTCTAATTCTTTCAAGGCCAAGAACTCATTATAGCTCAAATTATAACATTTTGTCTTAATAGAACAGAATATAACTTTCTTAATTCAACTTCACATAAATCATGGAAGGCAGTGAGGACTTGCTGCGCCTTTTACAGACAGACCGGTCAAACATAGACTCTTTAAATAAAATTTTAAGATTTATATTCCTAACAAACTGTTTCAAGTCAGTCAAAGCAGATACCAAGTCATCACTAGATGGTTTACAAGTCACTGAGATACATAAAGGTGAATATCTCTTTGTGACGTTAGATATTACATCTCTCTTTACAGTAATACCGAATAGTTATGGTATTGAATCTATTAGGGAGTTTTTGACACCACAAGCTTCCCTGTCAGCAAGTTATGCTGAAAATGTTTGTCTTTTAATGGATATAGTTTTAAGTAACAATGACTTTATATTTGGCAAACAGTTGTATTTGCAGCTTACCGGTGTGGCCATTGGAGTTTTTTTAGAAGGTGGATTGTTACATACTAGTATTTATAAGAAATATGGGCATGCTGGTAGATATATACATAGTAACAGCATGCATGCCCCACATGTCTGTAGAGGGATTGTTAATGCTCAGTTTGCTAGAGCCAGTAGACTTAATACAGTTGATTCAATTTTCCATATACATTTGGATGAAATGCTAAATGAATTTTTAAACAGTGGGTATGACTACGATTTGCTATTAAATTTAAAAGCTAATACTATAGAGAATAGGAAGACTATTTGTAAACCAATCTTTGAGACTTCTTTAACTCGTAATGAGTCTGTTCCTGATTTAATTAACAGTGCACTAAAATTGGAGAAAATTAGATATGTTACAACTTATAACAACAAACAACTTATAACAACAAAACTGATTTAGTTTAGATTATTATTATTGAAAAGAACTGGATTGTGTTGATGGCATCCCCTGAGATAAGCAATTTATTGGGTAGTAAACCTTATTTTTCTTATAGAAATATGAAAACTTTGAAAAGTAAACTATGTTACAAGGACTTTAACCATGTCTCTAATATGCATAGTTTGATCCGCCATGGTATATTTAGGTGCATGAATTGCACATGTTGTGTAGATATAGCTGATAATCCTAATTATTCTTATATTCACCCAATTACTAGAAAGAATTATACATTTAAGTTAACAACTAACTGTGGTAGTATTAATTTTGTCTATTTGGCAACTTGTGTTGCATGTTCCTCATTCTATGTGGGGAAAACTACACAGAAATTAAAGGAGCGTATTATTGAGCACAAATCTGAAGTCAGAAGGGGTAATGAGAAGAATGCCTTATATAAACACATCAAATTCCAGGATGTAGAACATAGATTTAAAGTTAGGGTTATTGATATGGTTATTCCATCCTTTAGAGGTGGAGACATTAACAATTTGTTGGAGATTAAAGAATATGAATGGATTTTAAGGCTTGCGGCTGACCGCTCGCCTGGTTTGAATACTGCTGCTAGTTTGAAACCTGTTTTAGTGAAGCTACAACGTACTAAATTGTGTAGTTAAATAAATACGAATGTTTATTTATAAATTTATTCATAATTTTATTATACAATTGTGCTATATTGTTATATTTAAGATATTTTGATTTTATGTGGATCACATGATTTTGGCTACGGTCATGTGATCTTTTGGCTCTTATTTAAAGTGAATTGCTTTTACTTATGTTTGTATTAGTATTGAAGAAGGGTGCTTGCCCGAAAGCTTTGCTATTTTATAAAATAATTTTTCTCAACGTTTGGTGTGTGTTTTCTACAGTTCCTGTTCTTGTATCCCAGCATTTTGTGGTCTGGTTATCTGATGCAGCTGTACCAGAGATTTGCCAATGGGGACATCGCTCATGGTCACCTAGTGGGGAATGTTGGATAAGCACTGGAGCTGTGGCTGATGACACCCATCAGAAATGTACACACACCTAAACAAGAACGCCATAATGAGGCACGTGAACAGGCCAAAGTTATAGTAGAGCATGTGTTTGGAATGCTCAAGTCATGGTTCCGGTACCTGGACACATCCAGTGGAGCCTTGCAGTACTCACCAGCTAAATGGACCCAAATTGTCATCATATGTGCCATGCTACACAATATGATCCTGTGGAAACAGTTGCAGCAGGAACAGCATGGGGCAGGGCCACACAGGCCCCCACCATTGCCAAGGCCTGCACAGGCACAGAGTGACTTAGAGAAGGAATGACCTAAGCCTGACCTAGTAGACAGAAGGAGGCATGCCCAGTATGCCCTGGCCTTGGCAAAGAGGCAACGCATAGCACATACACTGACACAGGAGGGACCCAAGGAATAACACCTCTCTCTGACTCTCACATACAGTAAAAAGGATGCCAAACATGACACTACCTGTGCTCAACCATGTGTAGGGAGTGTACTATGTGCATCCAACATAGGCAGCCCTGCAGCACCACCCTCAATACTGGGATACCCACAAGGTAAGTGACTCACACATGCCAGTCAGGGGGTTTCCCATACCCAGCAGCAGTCACAGCCAGCAGGACAGGTGTAGACAAACACAAAGGCTGTGCTATGGGCTCTGAATGATGCCTATGGATAACCTCCCCCAGAGAACTACACAGACAGACCACAGCAGGTCAGGCAGTGGGATATTAGTTCTGAAGGGTAGTAAGTCAGAAACTACTATGTAGGTAAATCAAAGCTAAGATCTGTAGTACACTGGTATTCCTCTAGTCAGCATGATAGCTTAGAGTACAGAATGAAATGGAGTACCTGACATACTAGTACAGTCATGGCAAATGTGTACAAGTGTGAGGTGTGCCCCCCTAGCCTAACTAGTAATGTAATAACAGTCAGCTCTGCCCCCCAGTCCTGTGTAGACATGTAGAACTAGTCAGGTGTGCCCACACCCTACGTAGAAATGTAGTAACAGTAAGGTGTACCCCCCAACCCTGGGTAGAAATGTAGAAATAATCATGTGTACCCCCCATCCTACATAGAAATGTAGTAACGGTAAGGCGTGCCCCCCAAACCCTGGGTAGAAATGTAGAAATAGTCATGTGTACCCCCCATCCTACGTAGAAATGTAGTAACAGTCAGGTGTGCCCCCCATCCTATGTAGAAATGTAGTAACAGTGAATGCCAAATGATCAATGGATACCCTGCAGGAACAGTATGCTACCTGTAGGTGTACAACAGAAAGGTCTGCACTGCAGTACAAAGTACCTGGACTCGATCCACCCATTCAATACAGATGGGCATACTGAGCATGCTCATACACAAACAAATGAAGGTCATGTCTGCAAACACCAGTGGATCAGACATATCTGGAAGTAACAGATGTTAGTGCAGACACTCCTCAGTATGCACCACTCATGATTTGTACCAACATTGGATAGGAATACAGACATATATCTAAGGACAACACACTATAATAAGCCAAAGGTAGACATACATAGATGTGTGGAGGAGGGTGACTGTGACATGGAGCCATCCAGGCCTATCCCAGCAAGCACACAGCCAAAGGGCCACAACTACATGAGGTTTGGATGTCACTCACTGTAGATACAAGCCACCAGTATCTGTCAGCATTACAGACTATGTGGTGCAAATGCTAGTTGAGCAACATGACTGTACAAGGAAGTAGTCATCTAGCAGCTGTATACACGTACCTGTGAAATATGACTCTGTGTGTGCCCGCATGTGGTCTTTCAACCTCTAGATGAATGGGTTATGGCCCATGCACACACACTGCACTCCCCATAGCCCTACTATGGCAAGCTTGTTGTGGTCATCCACTGTGAAATGCACCTTTGGGAGAGTTGTAGCCCAGTAATCTTTGTGTTGCATCCTATAACTGTATACTGCTGTACTTTGATAAACTAGTTAGGTAGGAGTTCTAATCCTAGACATGGCAACTGTGTGTGTGTGTGTGTGTGTGTGTGTGTGTGTGTGTGTGTGTGTGTGTGTGTGTGTGTGTGTGTGTGTGTGTGTGTGTGTGTGTGTGTGTGTGTGTGTGTGTCTGTGTGTGTGTCTCTGTCTGTGTAGAGAGCAATGTTTTTTAGGGTAGTCACACTCCCTACAATTCAGATGCTCTACTTTTCACCTAGAAATACTTTTCTGGGAAGATTGTAGCCCAGTAATCTAAGTAGTATGTCCCATAACTGCGTACCACTCTAGTGTGATAAAATAGTTAGGTAGGTATTCTAATCCCAGACTTGGCAAGTGTGTGTGTGTCTGTGCGTGTATAGAGAGCAATGCTTTTTAGGGTAGTCCCACTCCCTACAATTCAAATACTCTACTTTGGTAAGGCTGCTGATGTCATCCACCTAGAAATGCATCTCTGGGAAAATTGTAACCCGGTAATTTCAGTAGCGCATCCTGTAACTGTGTACCGTTGTAGTATGATAAAATAGTTTGGTAGGAGTTCTAATCCCAGACATGGCAAGTTTGTCTGTCTGTCTGTGCAGAGAGCAATGCTTTTTAGGGTAGTCACATTCCCTACTTGGTAAGGCTGCTGATGTCATCCACCTAGAAATACACTTCTGGGAAGGTCGTAGCCCAGTAATCTCCATAGCACATTCCATAACTGTGTACAGCTATAGTGTAATAAAATAGGTAGGAGCTCTAATCCCAGACTTGGCAATTTTGTGTGTGTGTGTGTGTGTGTGTGTGTGTGTGTGTGTGTGTGTGTGTGTGTGTGTGTGTGTGTGTGTGTGTGTGTGTGTGTGTGTGTGTGTGTGTATGTAGAAAGCAATGCATTTTAGGCTAGTCACACTTAATACAATTCAAATGTTCTACTTTGGCTATCCTGCTGATGTCATTCGTTGTGAAATACACCTTTGGAGAAGGGGCACTCCAGCATTCCCCATGGTGCATCCTATAACAACATCATGCTGCAGTGTGATATAGAACTCTGGTGGGGGTTCTATTCCCACACATGGCAGTTGTGGACATTTTGTATGTGTTTCTATGTCTGTGTAGGGAGCAATGCATTTTAGACTAGTCACACTCAGTAACAATTCAAATGCCCTACTTTGACAATCCTGCTGATATCATTCACCTTTAGGAAAGGGGCACTACAGTAATCCCTGTGGTGTGTCCTGTAACCGCATCATGCTATAGTGTGATATAGAACTCTGGTAGGGGTTCTATTCCCACACATGGCAGCTGTGGATGCTTTGTGTGTGTTTCTCTGTCTGTGTAGGGAGCAATGCATTTTAGGCTAGTCACACTCAGTACAATTCAAATGCTCTACTTTGGCAATCCTGTTGATGTCATTCACTGTAAAATACACCTTTGTGGAAGGAGTACTCTAATATCTGTGGTGCGTCCTTTAACGGCTTAGTGCTATAGTGCCATATACTAGTTAGGTAGGAGTTCTAATCCTAGACATGACAGGTGTTTGTGTCTGTCATTTGTATCCTATGTGGAGGTGGTTTTGAGTGTGTAACAACTGGACTCAATGTGGAGTGGGTTTTGCAAACTGCTGATATGGTGGGCCAAGTATGTATCACAATGTCCACCATACAGGGATAACAGATGTGAAATAGCTGAGAGGCTGTGGTGCAAATCCATACCCCTAAATGTGACATCAATGCCAGCTGAACAATGATTAGCAACCCTTGTATTACCCACGGAACACTCTCAACCCATGTCTCATACACACACACACACACACACACACACACACACACACACACACACACACACACATACACACACGCACACACATTTGCCTAGGCAACGGCCGCTATGTTGGTAGTACCCTGTATACTGCCTACTGATAGTAACCATGGTGTGATTGCAGTAAGCTACAGAGGGCATGGCACCCTGTCCATCAGTCCAATAGGCATGTACATGCTGCCAATGCACCTCCCCTATGTTTCCCACTGGACACCTGCAACATGTGGTGCCATCAAATGTGACCCACAAAGGACATACCATGCCTGAAACACAAGCTCTATATGGACACATGCCAGTGACACCAGGGAATACCGGTATCATGCTATCAAAGTAGGTGCAGGGTCAACCTGCTGTCCATTAACAGTTCCCACCACATGAAGCCAGGAATGGCACATCTGATGATAACACTCTGTGTACACAACATGGGCCAGACACCCCAGGCAGAGTTCCACATGTCACTGTAAATGCATGTGGGAGGTGTGAACATCCCAGACACTGTCCATATCATGGACTAAGGAACGCATACATGGCAAGCAATGCACAGCATTGGCCATGTGCAATAGTCACCCAGGTGACTGGATGGTGAATACAATATCCACCTGTGTGGGCAGCTCCAAATGTTACACCCCTGAGCCACATTGCAGACCATTGTCATGAGGCCTGATGCCAAGGTATACCCATCACTTAGCCTTGTACAGCCATTTGGCACTGTCGACCACAATATACCCATGAAGCAGTGTACCCCATGCATGTCAGTACTGTCACCTGTGTCTGTGTCTTTGGTGTATGATGCGTATGACTACACTCACAATCACTACAACCCCCATTGGCATACTGAAGCATGCTGTCTGATGTCAGACACCTCCACATGCCTTTTGCACATATAACCTCTGTATGACCACTGTAGTGTATGTGATACCTGCATAGTACTGTGTTGTGGCACTCCCACTAGTGATGAGTTGTATTCCTGGCCCTGCCAAGTGTGTCAGTTTGTGTGCTTCCCTGTGAGAGTATGGCTGTGTTGATGCTGACACCTGTTCATGCAGACAGGCACGTGTACTACACTTACCACATAGCTAATATATCCCTGTTGCAGATGTCACTCACCATCACATATTCATTCTGAGGACTCACCAGCATGTAACCTATGTGGCACATCCACTATCTACATGGACATGTGATAGCACTACGTAGTTGTCAGGGATTTGATACCCTGTACTGGTAGGTGTGTGAAAAAAACATGCTTAAGTTTTGCTCTCCCACCCCTACCTGGCTTTTCTGTGTCTCTGTCTGCCTCTCTCATTCCCTCTCTGGTGGATGTGGAGACTTACACCTGCATTGCTTAGGCAGCAGCATGTGTATTTTAAGCGATGCTCAGGATCAGCTGATGGCCTCTGCATGAATTGCAGCCCTCCTCTAGCTGATTGCATGTGGAACAGCTGTGGTAATATTCCCATAGCCAATTGCATGGAAACACACAGCAA
The DNA here is from genome assembly GCF_019279795.1 of Protopterus annectens. Classification (NCBI taxonomy): domain Eukaryota; kingdom Metazoa; phylum Chordata; order Ceratodontiformes; family Protopteridae; genus Protopterus; species Protopterus annectens. Next base: position 72,530,836 of record NC_056726.1, on the reverse strand, counting down.
TATCCAGGAACATCATGTTGGTGTTGGGCCTTTCACTCACTGTGAGCAGGAACTTGATCTGTTTTTTGGTAAACAGCATATCAGATGAATTGGGGATTTACCTCTAACAACGTAAAATGTGGAAACAGGCCAACACACAGGAGGGGGATGTGCTTGACCTGACTACAAATTGTAAGTGCTGCTATACTGCATTTGGAGTAATGTTGGTTTAACAGGGTGTGTGTGGAAATGGCTGTCCTACATGTTTTACTACCTGTCATGTCAGTGTTATGTTTATGAGAGAACACCCATCTGTAGGGTCATCTGCAGACGGGCCAGTTTGTTGTGCCTTTTGTTTCAGGTGTTACCCACAGAGCACCTGTGAACTGCAGAAGATAGTGTGAGGATTGCAGTCTGTAGATGGTGACAGCTGTGAGAGTTACTGACTTCATATCCCTCATAGGACATATGTTGCAACAAACCCAGTTACAACAGTAAAATGTATGAAGTTACCAGAGCAACATGTCAATATTGGCCCTGTGTGTGTGCCTCCAGCCACAACCCTGTCAAGCTTTATACATATGTCATGCAGTAAGGGGTGCATATGTACTGTACACCATAATTAGTGACATCATATCTGGTCACATGCCAGTGAGATATCAGACTGCTAAACATATTATGTATAGTAGGGGTTATATTTGATGACATAACCTGGACATTCTGTGGTTGTGTGTACAATACTGAGGTCTGTGTACTTATAGTGATTGTCGGCAGTGTGCGTATTGTTAATATGTACCTCGGCCTGTGTACAGAATGTGGTAGATGTCATTGTTCTTGATCCTGTTCTATCTGATGTTACATGCTGCTCCACTGTATGTTACCCTAACGGTTGACATGTTTGTAGGGCCATACACGCACATGTCCCATACCACAGACAGACATCGGAGCACACTGTGTAGTGGCCCAATATATGTAGGGTTAGAGTGTGAGTGGCACATATGAGGCTGATGTTGAACAGATAGTCCATATACTGTAATAATACGCTAGCATACAATATGAGGCTGTGGCTCTGTTCACACTGGTTGTGGTTATGCACCTTCACACAGGTGTATGTTACTCTGTGCTGTGGTATGCCTGTAGAGCCTTCAATATTTGCAGGTACATGTGCATTCCCCCATAGGAAATGTAGGCCAGTGTTGAGCCAGTCTGCCTGTAGCCTGCACAGTGCTTTGTTACATGCCTAGCAGCTTAGTGTACTTACCCAGTGAGATGTAATATCCAGATACTTGCTAGATATACCACCGCCAGGCCACCATAACAGTCATGTACGTCAGACAGAGCAGTGGAATGCTGTACAGATGTATGTCAACATCTAGTGGGTAGTATGTGGCCATGGCACCTCTGTACCAGCGGTTATTATGTGGCAGGACAGGCAGGGATGTGTGAATGCATAACCTATGGGGGCACATGTATACCAGTAGTTATGTGTTATACCCATCTACATGGCTGTTAACATCCACATTGTCAGAATTGGTCCACATGTATTGCCCTAAGCGGTTATGTCTATACCTCTGGACTGTCCAGAGTGTGTCAGACTGTCCACATATATTGGCCATTATCCCTGCTGATGTCCACAGTAGCATTTATGTGCTAGCAGTGGTACTGTACTATGATGTCCTTCGGATGTCTGTCAGTAGCCAATGGCGCACATGTTAAAAGCAGATGTGACCTCCCACATAAACCATGTCTGTGAAGACACTCCCTATTACAGTAGCAATAGTCTACAAATATACCTGCTATACATACCTGACTTCCCCTTACACTACAAAGCTGGTACTATAGGGTGTGACGTAGGGCTACACTCCATGTTCAGGACATATGGTGAGGATATATGTACATATGATTATCCAGATATCTATATAGGCATACACATATACATATCGACATACATACATGGATATGTATATGTACATAGCTATACAAATAAACACCCAGATATATACATATACTGAGCAATATATGTTTACACAAATACAGATAGAGATACATATGCACATATACGTATGGATATCTACATATATATTGACAGAAGTGGGTATATCAGAATAGATATGTATGCACATATAGTTATTGATATCTAAATATATACCAACATAACTAGGCATATCTGTACACATAGGCTGTGCATACATATATAGCTATATATACATATATCTATATATGCATATACGTATATCTATATATATACATATATCTATATATACATATATGTATATGGGAGCGCTACAGAATCCTGAAAGCCAAAAGTCCTGTAGACCATCAGGGGTGAGCTGCCTTAAGGTATATGGCTGTACATTACAATCCACCTTGGTTAAATGCAGGCCTACTGCCACCTGCCATACAGACTGTTCTGTTTATCAGTGTGCTTGTGATGGTGTCAGCTGTGCCTTGTTATGTAACAATTACATCCCATTGTGTCCACTGAGGCCTTTACCCCCTAGGGATTGTCTACAGGGTGTAGATAGAGTCTGCTGAACTTTACATCTGCATTACTTACTGTTGATTGTTTGGTATCCTGTGGTCCAGTCTGTCTTTACTATTGTACTACTTGATGGCCTTGGCCTGGACAGAAACATTTGTTAACTTTTCCTGACTACTGTATTAGTATAACTGTTTCACAGTTGGATTACTCAGTTTATGTGGATGTCCGTGTCTAAACAGCTATACCACATGGCACATACAACTGTAATAGTACACAAATAAAGCTTTCCCATTCATGCAAACCTGTGTGTGGTGTTATATCCTTTTATTTCTCTGTGGGTATATGTTGCAGGCAATGATTGTCATTTGTATAGGTGGCTCATACAGTTTCCAGTTGGTAAGGTGGTAACTGTAGGAATAGTGGCTGTTCCATCTTGTGTGCACCTACTACATATGTATCTTACTATGCATATATCTGCGTGTGTATATGTAGTTATTTATATATATATATATATATATATATATATATATATATATATATATATATATATACATATATATATATATGTATGTCTGTATCTGCATATATGTGTCTGTGTATATGTATCCCAGGGATGCACATGTTGTCTCAGGTACTGGTTATGGGATCTGCAACACTTGGTAGTGTATTGCAGGGTGGATGTGTTTGGCTGGCGGGGTATACCTATTCATACAAGACGTATATTGTTTGGGGCCTCTCAACCCTATTAACAGTGCATGTGGACATATATGTTTTTGTTATTTACCCATTGTTATCTACAGATGTATGTCCGTAGATACCTACATATATACATATATATATATATATATATATATATATATATATATATATATATATATATCTGCTTACATAAATATAACTACATCCGTATATACCTACATAGATATATATATCTGCTTACATATATATATAACATGCTGTATATATTTAGACATATAGATGTAGACATATATATCTATATATGTAGGCATTTGTATGTATATATGTTTATATATATAATGTATATATCTATATATATATATATATATATATATATATATATATGTGTGTATATATTTCTATATATTTAGATATTAATACACACACACACACACACACACACACACACACACACACACACACACACACACACACACACACACACACACACACACACACACACACACACACATACATCTACATATTGAAATACATTTCCTGTACTGTTGAATGACTTGGCTAGATGATATGTTTGTGGAAACATACAAATTGTATATAACTGACATAGCTTAGTGGTAAATCTTGGCTATAGTGTGCAGAATCTGAGTTGGGCAGAACAAGGGCCATTGGATACATTGTGATTAAGGCAATTTTAAGCAGTTGTAAGCGTGTTTGCGCGGGTTTACATGGAGGTAAGCACTGCTTACTTCCAGTTACAGCTTCTTATACTCAGTTAGCATCTAATTTACTTAACCCAGTGTAGGCATTGCTTACCTCCGTGCAAACAGGCTGAAACCCGCTTACTACTGCTTAAAAGTGTTTACTCCCACATACCCTGTGCTAATTTCTTTAAAAGAAAAGAAAAAAGGGTTGATAGGAAAGTGGTGAAAAAGGGAAACAAAGAGGGTAAGACAGTAGGAGAAATATTTAGGGATGCGCAGGAAGGGTCTGGGGAAGGTCCATAGCTGCCCATTTCTACTACAGCAACTGCTGTGCATATACACTGAATTTAAAGGTAGATTTGGACACTCAAACCCCTGAGAGAGGGGTGAGGACAACAATAATAAGTTGTGATGCCAATTAGACCATATTACATGTGCCCAGTGGACACGTGTGCAAAATGGACAGCTATGTATGGGGCGATATTTTTTTTGGGGAACAGATAGCCTTTTTTTTTCAGGTAAGAGTGGGATGTTGGGGTGGGGTAGTAGGTATATTTGGGGAGGTGTGTTGGGTAGGTTAACAGACAAGACAAACAAGACGCATACAGGGCCAGTATATGACACATGTGGGAGGTAAACACATTGATGGGGAGGGGTGTTGAGAAATCGGAAGCCCATGAGCCCCCTTGTGGAAACAGTGGTACTGAGGTCCCCACCCATGGGCAGTCACCACTGCAACTTCATAGCCCCGATGGTGGCTGCACTGGGGGATTAGTCCCAGAGCCAGACTGATGCTCTAGTTGTGACACACGGCCCTTGGGCTGGTGTAGAAGATTACAAAGCTGCTGGTTGAGCTTTCTACACACTATGTCCCCAACCTGGCGACAGGTGATGGGTTCCTGTCCACGTCCACTCCCAGGAGGGTGAGCCCCATCCCCTGATGCAGTTCAACCTGAAGGTGGTGCAGGACAAACAGACAGGGAGGTCCTGGGTTGGGCACCAGACATGCTTGTGCCCGGTGCCACGGCCAGCTGAGGTGTGTCAGGTGGGTCCACTGGGACCGGCCTTCCCAAACGTGCTATAGTGTTTAGATTTCACCATCATATGTGGGTTAGTAATAGTCAACACATTAGGTATAGCAGTATGCATATATATTCCCATTAATCCAAACACCAGATACGGAATAGTTGCATAGCAAACAGAACACATCCATATATGGGACCACAGTGGTAATAAGAACAGCATGCAAGTACATTGATGGCACCATGCCACCAATGTTGGAATATTTCATTATAGCACATGCATGGGAGCAATTAATATATTTATCAAACAATTGGACATTATCAGAACATAGGTATCATTACATACCAGTTGGGATGGGTATGTTGATTATTGTTGGAGATATAGTAAGGGGAAGAGAAAGATGTCAATTAATAACTAGTATATTCCTGTAGTCCACATTTCTCTCCTAGTCAGTGTTGTTATCTATACCTTACAAGTCTTACTACACTACCCTATAGCCTTAGTTTGGACAGTGATATGGCTGTCGTCATCATTATACATGAGCTGGATTTACCTGCAGTATACACCTCTTACCTGGTATACCAGTAAAGGGAATGTTTGCTAACACTGTTTCTACACATACTCCCAGATTCCGGGTTGATGTTGTGCACATAGCTATACAACTCTTGCTGCACAGACTCTGGCCATGTGTTGTCCACATGCAGGTGTGCTGGGACATATCTAGAATATTGCCCTCTTCAAATTCTAGTTACCTGACACACACATATACATGCTTTCCTACACAGTTATATTATGTAGCACAATGTGGGTGACAGTGATCAGTGATACATTATTATTCAGAGAAACTGCAACACTCACAATTCCCTGCAATACCAGAGTGAACAGAACCAGGACAGGTTATTATGGTCTTTATTTCTCAGCACAGTGTTCGTATCTGATGTACCTGTGGGAGCAATGTTTGTTAGCACTACCTGACTGTTGCCACACAAACTTCCAGATTACACATTAGTATTATGCATATACATCTCACTTTGTTACTATACACACTCTGGTCACAGCTTGACAACATGGGGGTGTAGATAGGACATACTTGGCTTATTACTCTCCTAATAGTTTTGGGGGTTGCTACAGTGACAGGTTTGTTCTCATAGATGTTTGACAATCACTTGTATTCCCTTTTTGCATGGCCAAACATCTGGGATCATCCCAACATCCCCAGGGAGACAGCAACTCAGATATGAGCCCATATACTGGACATTCTGACCTCATCTGTACAGTTGTGGGGTATGATTCTGTATGCAGCCTACGTCCACTCCCAGGAGTCAGACCATGGCTGTGTCTGCTACAACTTAAACACACTGTTCATCACAATTGTGTCTGCTATATAGATATTGCTGTATATCTCCTATCTGCTTTAAGTCTTATTAATCCCCTGTGCTTTTGCATTCTGAACTTGTATTACAACACTCTTATACAGACTTGCTAGACAGTCATATGCTGTAGGACAGTGTGGGTGACAGTAATGTGTAATAACTCATTATTCAGAGCAAATGCATCAGTCGCACTGCCATACAATATCAATGTAAACAGAACCAGTACTGGGTATCATTCATGTATTTCTGGGCACAGTGTTGGTATCTGACAGACCTGTGGGAGAAATGTTTATTAGCACTACCTGAATGTTCCCACACACAGTACCAAATTCCACATTACCATTATGCAGATACATCTCACTCTATTACTGTACACACTCTGACCACAGCTTGAGAAGTTGAGGTGTAGATGGTACATACGTGGCTTCTTATTCTCATAAGTTATTGGAGAGTTGCTAGAGTGCCAGCTTTGTTCTCAAAGATGTGTGTCAATAAGTTGTATTTCCTGTTTGCTGCCGATATGTCTGGGATCATCCCACTGATTCCCCAGGGTGACAGGTTGATAGGCAACAGATATGGACCACTTTACCGAACATTCTGAACATATCTGTACAGTTGGGTATGACTCTGAATGCACAGTACTACCACTAGCAGAATTCAAACCATGGCTGTGTGTGCTAGAAATACAGTTCACATCTCAGTTGCATGTGCTATTTGGGTATTGTTGTCTGCATTTTCTCTGTTTACTGTCTATGTGCCTCTCAGTTGTATTAAATGGCCTCTGGGGATTACACCTGTCATATACAGGCATACTTACACATTCAATTTATGGTGCACAGTGTGGGTAACAGTGCTTAATACAACAGTACTATTACATGATTGCGAATCTGCATTACCATATGATACTAGAGTATACACAGCAGTTAGACCTTTATTGTCAAGCTATTACACTTTTATTGACATACAAACAATATGAGACTTTTCCTGCCATATTCTCTAGTGTATGCAGTACTTGCTTTGAACAATACAGGTTTTATACAAGCAATTCATTTACTACTACTTTTAGTCTTATTTCCTATGATAGTAAATGCATGAGTATCACTGTCCTGCCTCAAGTCACAATCTCGCCAGGTGACTGATGTGGGCCTCCTGGTTCATGGCCCGCTCCATTGCAGCTGTGGGGGACATAAGAGGAATATTTAGCCATACCTATCCATGATATACCTGAGCTGGCAATTATTACACACACAGTGGGGTGATACTTACACACAACTGGAACATACCCTGCCACACTAGCCTCTTGGATCCACTCCTCCAAGAGGTCACCCTTACGCCGCTTCATGTCGACATAGTGAAGCATGACCTGCTCACCAGTTCAGGGTATGCCATTGGTACTGGTGAGGTCACAGGCAGGATGGTCCCAGGCCTCTGCCTTATATTGGGAGCCCTGGTAGTGGCCCTGCAGCAGTCTCTGATCATGGTCTTTGACAAGAAGTCCTGCCATGACTTTGGACTCCTGGATGCACCAGAGCTGCACCTGAAAGCGCACACCTTCTCCTCTTACTGCCATTGTGCCTGCAAGGGGAAGTTACTACCAGTTATGAGATGTATTCCTACCTCTTGGGTTTAAGTAGGGCTGATTTCCCACATTTTTCTGTGATTGGCCAGTTTTGAAAAGGTTAGGCTATGTGCAAACATGCTTACCTATGGTTGGCATTGTTTAAAGGGTATGACACTGGGCACATTGAGTTAGCTGGCCTACACATTGTTTACACCTCCTAAGCTGGCCTGCGCAATGGTTAGCATTGCTTACATTAGACTTTGCATTATAATTCCTTTTTGGCATTGAGTTATTATTCATTACACCTTATATATATGCCTGGTATCCATGATTCATGTGTACTACACTGTATGGGGTCCTTGTGTTTTATTGGGGACTTCAACACAATTACAATTACACCTGACTTCTGGCCATACTGCTGTACTCCAGTTCATGTATTTATGTTATGAGGTTGGTTAAGGCACATATGTCTGTATACTGATTCCTTTCACATGTTTAGTTTGGTTTTACTATGGAGAAGACTTGTTTGCTGATACCTCATTTTTCTGTACTTCTGTGCTGGCTTGCTGGTTAGCTACTGTGACTATGGTGTATAGGGTCCTGGGTTCGAGACCTCCATGGCTGGTTATTTTGTTGTTGGGCAGAACAAGGTCCATTGGATACAGAGTGATTAAGGCACTTTTGAGCAGTTGTAAGTGGGTTTGCGCGGGTTTGCATGAGGGTAAGGAATGCTAACCTCCGGTTACATATGCTTACAGAGAGTTAGCTTGAAAATTGCTTAACTTGTGTGTGAATTGCTTACCCCCATGCAAACAGGGTTAAACTCGCTTACTAGTGCTTAAATATGTTTACTACTGCTTACTGGTGCTTAAACCTGATTACTAGTGCTTTATTCTTTATGACACTGACACCTCACATGTGCATTTAATGCAGTACTCCATTTCTTAAATATATGTTATTTAGGGGGTTAGGCAACATAAATATTAGTCATAATGTGCTTTGCCTTGGAAAATGGAATGTGCTGCAGTAGGACTCGAACCTGGATTGCCTATTTATAAGGTGAATGCTCTGCCCAATACACTATTGCTATGCTGTTTTATTTGCATATATCTTCCTTGTTAAGCTGCATTAACCGTAGCTAAGTGATGGGCACACCTATGGTTAGCTTTAATCAGGCTTTAAATAAAAATATAAAAGGTTTGTTCATTTTATTGGTGATTACTTATTGTTGTACATGAGGAGGAATGTTGGTGGGGATATGTGGACACCCATGAATGGTCTCACTAATTTCTTACCCTTTTCTGCTGTTTTTCATTGCAGGGGCATGTATATTCTGAGAGCTCCTCTCAGACATGCTCCCTGCACTCATACATGCTCCATGTAAGATTAGGAGCTCAGGCAGCGTGCCTCATACTATGCATGGCATGCTTCCGTCCTGCTCCTAAACAGCCGCCTCCATGCAGGACTAAGCTAGTCCTGCACGCACGAATAGTAAATCCAGGGGACAGTCAAAATATGGAGTAATTAGACAATATTAACTCCCACGTATATATATATATATATATATATATATATATATATATATATATATATATATATATATATATATACATACACACATATATGTACATATATATGTATATAGGTATGTATATATGCTAAGAGCCCCATATTCCTCAACTGTTTCCTATTTCTAGAAAACATTTTTTTTTACAGAAGCCCTTGCATAAAACGATGAATGATGTGTCACAGGATAGCTAAAAATTGCCTAATGAGAATTCAGACTGTTGAAAATGTTTCCTAGTAAATATGAGGCAGTTAGAAAATGTATTTATTGATCCTTATTGCTGGCACAACATTAGAATAATAAAGAGCATTATGAATGTCCCCAGAATGATAATTTTTAGCTTAAGTCATTTTCTCCCTTGCTCCCTTTATGTTAGAGATATACAACCTCCCCCCGAAAAAAAGCAAATACAGATATTGCCAATAGCCAGCAGTAAATTAATACCAAAAATGGAAAACCTCTATAATGCTTATCTTTAGAATTCTTTCTATACTGAACAACCTTCTTGAGAAGGAGATTATCACCTTGTGCATAATGGAACTCCTCTAACATACTGAGTCAGAATGTCTGTCATTAATATGACAAGTGTTGAGCAGATACTTAGATATGAACTCCCAGGAGGATGAATTAAAGGTGAAGGCATACAACATACTAGTCTGTTGTTGAACAACTGTGTATCTACTAGTTTGATGAATGCAGATATTTTATATCAGTTTAGAATTAATTGCTACTTAAATATTGCATCTGTAAATAATGATAACAACCATTTTACTTGTATATAACTCAAACATATATGAACTACTGCAGGATGACTGCTTTAAGAAATGCACTTATAACTACCACCCAGCCTGAAAAAGATAATAGAATAACTCAGAATTATTATCTTTTAGGGTTCCCTATCTTTTATTGCTGATATCCACACTTATCCTCAACCAACCAAGTTGTTTCCTTCTTTTGAGGTTGTCTAAGCCCTGCAGTATCTCTTTTGACAGATGGACCCTCCCTCTTCCTGCAATGACTTATTATCCTACAGGTGAAAGTCAGGAAATGACCATTATTTTTGTAATCAAAAGGGGAATCCTAACTGACCAGAGTAAGGCCAACAACCCAGACATCATCATCTGTGGAGCTGGTTTCTATATCCAGGGAATTGATGTACTAACCTTCACCAGGGTGTGCCATAGATATAAACAAAGTCCCATTTCCTACCACCAGGATGGACAAGATAATGTATGCCATTCAATCAAACAAACTACACCAACGTCTTCAATGTCTGAGCCTCTAAATGAACTCAGACTGCAGTCAGAGACTCATCCTTCTGTGCCTGGTTGCTGGAGAGATTGTGGAATTATTATAATGTGCTTCTTGACCTATACATGTTTTATGTTATCTCTAAATAAAGAAGTATTTGCTACTAATTAATTTTAATGTTCTTCCTTTTGTTTCATTATTTCTTTCGGCACCCACTTTATCAATTTCATGACCATACAGAAGAAGGAGGAGCTCCTCTTAGCAAGTAATAAGAACACTGTAAAAAAATAGTCCTGAATGGAATTATGTCATTGCAAAATGCCCAAAAGTCAATTTTACACATGTACACACACTCCAATTATGAGTAGACGAATGGTTGGGGGTTGGCATAATGGTAATCACTAAAGCACTAACCCCAGGAACTCAACTCCCTGAAAAAAAAATCTCTCAAAAAAACTGTTTTCAGTGTTTTTTGCAGGGGCAAGTCCCCATCCACCCCTCAAAAATAATATAATTAACTCAAGAGAAAAGGGATAAGCACTGAGAAATAGGTCATAGCGCCTGCATGATTTCCCAGTAATGGCTCTCAAAGGAGACACCAGCATTGTCAGGGGACTGAGTTTCAGGGAGTTGAGGGTCAGGGGAGTCAGGATTTATCCAGTTGTATTGTAGTCCCCCTGAGAAACACACACACACACACACACACACACACACACACACACACACACACACACACACACACACACACACAAAACACCTGCAGGCTGTTTACTAGATAACTATTTCACTGAACCACCTGTCATTATGTATCACTGGGGTGTGGTGGGAAATCAGAGACGCTCACAACAATCCAAAAAGACACACGGGGCATGTGTAAGTCACACAATGTCACACAGAAGATGCTCCATCTTAGAATCAAACAGGAAAACAAAATAGTGCAATTCAATAACACTATATGCTGCATCACTATGCCTCCTTGATTTTACTCTGTATCCATATTTATAGCATTCTGTGTGTATTCAAGGACATAATCATATTTGTATACACCTCTTTCTATAGGTTAATGATCTATTTGATACAAAATGGTATGCATATTGCTAATCACAAATCAGGGCATTACCTGTTATTGAAACCAATTTATAATAACATTATGACAGCTACAAATAAGCCCACAGGTGTCCTTAGTCACTCTTACATCCTTTGTTTTCAGGCTTTCTATTCCTGCCCTCTTTCATGCTGTTACGAAAAATCATGCAACTTTGAAGGAACAAAAACACAAATGCATTTGCTGCTAAATAATATATAGCATATTAAATAGTGATTTCTTGAATGACATTTAAGTAAATTGCCATCTTGTCTGCCTTGCCATGTAGTAATTCTATAACTTGTAGTGCATTAATTCATAAAAGGGAAACAACTTCAATACAGGGTAGCAGTAGCTGTGACTTAACATATGCCATATTACTAAATTAACAAGACAAGAGTAATGTAGACAGGGCACATATCTAACATTGTATAAAATAAATTCAAGTGTTAATTCTAAATTTGATACCAAAATGGATCTCATTCTGAAAGAGCATTGGTTTCAACACCACGGTATGTTACCAGGGAGATGATAAATGAGCTGGTATTGATTAAGCTGGGTTAAAAAGTACCATCATTTTCAGGTCATTTCCTTTAGCGAGTTTGTATATCTTATTATAGAAAGCTACCTGCTGATATATATGAATAAAGAATGGCAGCACAAGCATACCAGGACAGCTTTCACTGAGATAGCATGCTGTTTTTTTTTTCTTTTTTAGCTAGAAAGAACAGACAAATCACGAGGAAGGAAAATTCTAACAATGGACTAGGCTTGTCATTTAAATGTCAACAAATTGAATTCCTTTTCTTTAAGTAACACCAGCAAGTGCGTTTTATGCAGCTACAAAGACCGATATATTCAGCACAAATATATATTTCTATTTTTGCAACATAAACAGTTTATTAAGCTGACTACAGGATATGGACATAGTTTTCATTAGTTTTTGAAAAGATCCTCTGCATTTTAACAATGATAACGATGGGAACAATCACAGAGAATTCATTAACTGATGTATACAGGTCACTGTGTCCAATACACCTATCATCGCAACTCAGACACACACACACGCACACACACACACACACACACACACACACACACACACACACACACACACTCATATACACACACACACAAACACACACACACACACACACACACACACACACACACACACACACACACACACTCACACGCGCGCGCGCACACACACACACACGTGTCTGAGTAATTATTTGATGTGTGTGTGTGTGTGTGTGTGTGTGTGTGTGTGTGTGTGTGTGTGTGTGTATGTTTATTCATATCTACCTTTATATATGTATATATAGAGAAAGAGAAAGAGAGAGAGATTTCTGTATGAGTTATCACTGTACAAATTTTATCACATGCTGAAATGCTGAGTGGTACAGTTGGTCAAATTATGCAATGATCAAAGTTTCTGTTTTCTTTCTTTTGTGAGATCCTGGAGTTAGTATATTGAATTTCTGGGGGGGAGGTAGAACCACCAGGTTGGGATTGTAGTGGTGTGAAACCACCCAGGGACATACCTCTCAACCTCTAAGACCAAGAAAGAAACAAAAAAGCCATACATAATGGGGGGGGAATGCCCAAAAAAAGGACATTTTTCTTTTATATTACTCTTTACAAATTTAGATAGAATAACAGATTTTAGATTTTGCATTAGCATGGATTTTTGAAGACAGTATGAAGTTGAAAACTCAAATGTATGTCATTTCTTCTGATTTCAATAATGAAAAACAAAAAAAAAAAAAAATTTTATGAGAGACCAAAAATAGGAAAAAAAAATCTCTGCAAAAACAAAATCTGTACAGTTGAGAGGTATGCCCAGGGAAAAGCTGTTTATTGCTTTTATAATTGCAAATGTAATTACATTTGCAATTACGTTTTTTCTATAGGTAACTATTAAGCTAGCTGTCCTTGGAGGCCATTTTAAGTCTAGGCAATATTCCTTCAAAAATGAGAATCAAACTCTATACATTGTGCCTAGGAGATAAATACCATAACGATTCTGCCAAACCTCAACCCCTTAGATTAGTTGATTCTAGGTGTGATTAATTGTAATCATTGATGAGTTTGCTCGAGGTTTTGATCACACTCAAAAGTGATTATTCATTATAAGCCCATGTTTATTTATTTCTTTATTTGTTTATTGACATTTGATTACTGGTAAAGGCTGACTAGGTAGAGCCCATTTCCAGCAGAGGCCCGGGAAGAAAAGCTCTAAGATATTAGAAACAATTTTAAGAATAATAATTTTACAGCATTTAAAAATAATACAAAAAACAAAACAAAACACAAATACAGTTTAAATAATAATACCAAAGGAGGCATAACAAGAAAACACTGGTTAAGAGTAGATAGAAGTTATAGGTTGATTTAATAGTTAGAGAAATGTTATCCAGTTTTAAGAAATTAAAAGTAAGCCAGTATAACACAAACAGGAAATGCAATACAAAGTGAGAGAAAAGCAGGCAAATGGTCTATCTAGAGAGAAAACCAGGGAGAGAGAAATTGACAGACATAAGGAAGTAAGTGAAGAAGGGAGAATAAAGAGACATAAGGTATGAATAGGCATTTGGCCATATTCAGGGATATAGTCTATCCTGGTGTTGAGCAAGAACAGAGCCAGCCTTTGGCTAGGAAGTCTTTCAGAATGGTTTTGAAGGATGGAAGGACGGGTATTGACCTGATGTATAGAGATAAAGAGTTCCAGGTCTTAGCAACATAGAACAGGTACATACAATTCCCAGCAGATTTGATAGGTTTGTGGACAGATATGAGATCTTGGTCATTGGATTATAATGACCGACTAGGAACACAGTTATGTAGAATATTATTTAGTGTCAGACAGCTGATGGATTCTGGATAACATTATAGGTGGTAAGAAGCTGTGTGGATATAAGTTGATGGGGTAGTTCTAACCAGTTCAGGCTTTTTAGCACTATACAGTGGTGGGCTCTAAAAGGGACATTTGCTACAAATTTAGCAACTTTGTTATAGCATTGTCCAAATTTTGATTTTTGAGATGTCTGAAGGTTAGTAAGTATGGGAGCACCATAAAGAAGTGTGGGGAGGTGATAAGAAGTGTCAAGTGTAGCTTTAGCTGTGTAGGTGAGAAAGTTTTTGGCTCTGTAAAGCATCCCTGGTTTTGATCAGTTCTTATCCAATTTCCTATATGAAGGTCAAATTTAAGATTATCATCCACTATATCCCTAATAATTTGCTATTAGAAGTGACTTCAACAGCAGTATTATCAAGAGAGGACTTTAATTTTTTTTTCAGGGGAGAGGGGATTTGGTAAAAAAATAGTAGTATGGGTGCTTTTAGTGTTGCGTTGAGAGTTATAGTGCTATATTTTAGTCACTGTTAAAGCTTCCTGAATAATTATTTTGAGGTATGCCACATTGTCAGATGTGCAAATGAGTGTGGCGTCATCTGTGTACTGTTATTAGGGAGGCCTGTTGTGTGGATGTGTGGAGGGTGTTAGAATGTTGAAGAGGACAAGACCAGACCAAGGAGAGAGCCTTGTGGTACAGCAGTGGTGAGTGGTATGTTTGGAGAGCGGTTAGAGTGACATTTTACTGACTGATACCTATTGCACTGGTAGCTTTTAAACCACAGAAGTATGGGCTGAGAGAAACTTAATGAGGACATTTGAAGTAAAAGTTTGCTGTGACAAATATATATATATATATATATATATATATATATATATATATATATATATATATATATGTGTGTGTGTGTGTGTGTGTGTGTGTGTGTGTGTGTGTGTGTGTGTGTGTGTGTGTGTGTGTGTGTATATATATATATATATATATATATATATATATATATATATATATCCAAAATAGCACAAACATGAATATGTAAATGGCATACATCATGACATGGAAATAATAGAATGTATGCAGTTACTGTACTGAGTATATACTGGTTGAATACCTTCCCTGCCTTTTGCCACTCAGATTGCAGAATGCTACACAAGGGTACCTTACACATATAGGGTATAAAAGAGAAAGCATTTTCACTTCCACAAATATTTCAACTAGTTTTGTGAATTCCTGCTTTGAGGTTTTCATTACTGTAGTACAGCAAGCAAATGCAAGTCAGTATCACTCAGCACCTATGGAACAGGCATTATTGGCAATGTTTAACCCACTACAATTTTGAAGAGTTGATGGTTTCTGACCAGATTTGCAGAGACAGGGATAAACTGGAAAAAGGGTGTTGGGGGTGGGATGCTCAGCCTGTCTAACCCTGCAAATAAAAAGGCTTATGGGCTGATATGTTTCTGTTTCCTACAGATCCAGTGGGCTATTTCTAGACATTCCGTATAGTAAGTGCCCATTGATATGAATAATTGATACCTAGTTTGGACCCCATTCAATGAGGGCTTGAGGTTGCCAGCCCCAGGGTATATTTACATTTGCCCATCTATTCACCCAAATTATGCTTAAAGAGGCACCACTTTGCTTTACATCCATTGGAAGTTTATGCCAAAAATGAGGGATTATTTGAGAGATATATCTTGCCATCAAGTTATTTTTATGTTTCAGTGGAAGTTTACATCTGTTGAGCAGGTGTTGAGAGTGTTATTTTTTGTGGATAAGCAGGTGTTCACATAGGACTGGATCCTTTGAAGCTCTAGGCTAGACAGAGCTCTCTTCTCAAGAGCCTGTAGGAAACATAAACAAGAGAGAGAAAGAGAGAGAGTGCTTTAAGGTGGTGTCTGTCACACAATGAGGACATGCCCTTCATTGCCCTAATGAGAAAACACTGCTGTATCTCAAGCTGAGTAATAGCTTTAGTAAGTGCATAATATATGAGACTGTTGACAGAGGAGTAGAAAAGGATGACAACTTACTTAGATGTTAAGGATATACCCCGCAACAATGTGATCAGTTTGGCTAGATAAAAGTATTTCCTAATAGCAGCGGATATATGTTGATTAAAGGTCAATGAAAGTGCCAAACGTCCCTAATGACTTGAGTTAGTTTTCAAAGAAGTATTACCTGTGTGGAAGGTGAATGGATGCCCTGGTTGGTCAAAGGGCACAATGTTGCATTTAATGGAATTTATTTAAGGCAAGGGTCCAAGAGCCACTTGTTGGTAAATGTTAGCCCTTTATGGATAATCTGGAAGTTGGATGGGAAGTTCATGACAACTTCATTTTTACAGTCAGACAAACTTGGCTGGACACAGAACCCCGATGTTAGCCTTAACATCAAAGAAATAGATACCAAATAGAATATCTGTTGAATAATGGAGGAAGGAGTGGCATATAGGGAAAGGGACTGATGCAATGGTTAAGGAGGTTTCCTCACATTTAGGGTTCAGGGTTTGATTCTTACCTTTGAGTGAAATTAGCTAGGCTTAAAATGACCCACATGAGCAGCTAGTCTAGTACTTATCTATGATTCTCTGAACCTTCTAAATGCCAACAGAAGGCAGCCCAGTGACTTTATTGATGCAAGCCACTTTCAGTGAATGGGAGGTGATGCACTTTTGCCACTGTTGTGCAACCATTTATTTGGTTTATATCAGTTTGAAAATATGCAGGGGATTAATCCCACATGGGGGGGTGCCCCTGAAAAAAAATGAAATTGTGTGATCCTTTCATGAATAACCAAGAATCCAACCTAGAAGGCTTAAATCAGTTTAGGAATAGTATTAAGCCTAAGAAGACATTTTACAATGTACCTCTGAATGTTTATAACACCATAGAAATGGTGTATAGTTTAGTGTCATCCATACCTATCACCTTCACATACTTGAGGTAGAATCAAACATCTCTCATGTTTCCCACTTAAAATGCTCCTTAGTCATGTTGAGGACTTTGGCAAAGAAAAGTTCAATGAGTGGTAACTTCCACATTTAGAAATTCCAGTTCCTCTGTACTGCACCTCACAGGTAAATGCACATGTTCGGACTATACCAGGTTTTGTTTCCCTTCTTCACTGCTATCTGAGTCAGCTATTTAGTTTCATGAGAGGTGTTTTTTCCTCTTGGGGGCATATGATATCTGAATACTAAATGCCATAGTGGGGACATCTGGGAGATTTTTCATTTGACAGTCAAGTATGCAGATCTCTCTAAATCTCTTGCAATCTAAGTAGCCTGAGACATGTAATTGCTAGACAGAAAGCCAAGAATCAGATATTAATCCTGCAGCAATAGATGCTGCAGGATCTGAGAGCTGGAAGTTTACGTTCTAACAATAGTAACTAGTTGTCATGGAACAGAGTTCTGCTGCACAAAGATAGAGATGATCACTGGTAAGAAGGTGTCTTCTTCTGGGGTCATTGCCTTTTCTTGGGCAACAGCAGATATCCGGTTACTGATGCTTGGATGTGGAACTGCTATGATTTGCATACATTAGTTGACACTACCATGTTGCCAGCCAACAGAAATTGATGGAAGGATGAGAGACAGCAGAAATAGGTGCTAGAACTACAGTTTATCAGACAGTGCCTCATTCAGGACCCAGAAACTCAAGCCTCTGAGGTATTAACAGGGCTTCTATTGCCTCCTACCTTGCTCATTTCCAGGAAGGCTGATTTCCCATGCTTGAGGAAAGGGAAGGGGTTGCTACCTAGTAGTGACACTTCTGGAAGTGAGGGACACTATCTGTTGACAGCCCATTTGGCATTCTATAAGGCTCTGTGAGACTGGCATTTGTTGGTGATGTAGGGCTTAAATCAAAAAAGCTTTGAACCACCTTTGAGATCTGTTTGAATGATGGCCCTCTACCCTGACCATTGACTTGTGACTAGTGAATACATTTGGGCAGGTGGATGGAGGGAAGAAGATGTTTGACAAGCAGCTGGGTCCAGGCAGCAACAAAAAAGTACTTATCACTCTAAACATTTCTTGGATGATTCCTGTGGACAAACTACTAAATGCCTCAATGTGGCAAAAAAATTGAAGATTGTGCAAGCTTTGCTACTCTTTCACTTCTGCATCATCTTGATGTTTCTGGTGCAGAAGAGGACAATAGACTACTCTGAAGGTGTCTGAAACTCCTGATGTCAGGCCAGATGGGCAGATATGATCCTGCAATTTAATTTTAATTTAATATGAATTACTGAGTAATGGTGACCACTATCATGCAAATCAAAACTTTATTACTGGTTAAAATAGAATAACACAATTCTGGTAAGTGAGAACTTCTAGCCAGTAAGCAGCAGGGCTATACAACTATCAGAAAATGCAAAATACTTAATTTGTAACCCATACATGCAAGCAAACATTCATTATTTGTGCAAATAGCCCAATCTTGAAACGTAGAACTGATGTTTAAGGCACCAAAATCTCTGCCAGAAGTAGTCTGCAGAATCATAATATAGCAAACAAATTGACAACATTAAAATAGCTTTACAGCAAGTCATACAAGAAGATCTGAAGGAAGAATAACAAGAGTTGTATCAGTATCTATGCACGATAATTTCTCGCTGATATTCTAACATTATATAATTCTCAGTTTCAATATGGGTTGATTATATTGCTTCCTTTCCAGTTATTCTTCATAGTTCTTACTTAGATTACATCTATACTGAGTTGATATTAAACCAGAAGTTAACATTATACATTCATGCATTTATATATGATGCATATGTGCCTGTGTACATATACTGCATGTACATACACTACATATAAATATGTATATAAATGTAAATGTGTATGAGCATGTATAATTATATATATATATATATATATATATATATATATATATATACACACACACACACACACACACACACACACACACACACACACACACACACACATCAACAGAACAGTCATCTTTTCAGTTATAAAAATATCAGTGCCAAAAGTCCCTGTCAACTTCAGCACTGATCAGTGTTCAAGTCCTTAAGAGCAGAATTGTAATATTTGATAATTTTTGCTAAAAGCTGGCAAAATACATGTGAGATATGGCCTGATGCTAATCAGAATTCACTGTTGCTGTAATTGTTAGCCACACAGGGTATAATAACAAAATATTAATGCATCAGCAATTTAATCAAACATCTGCTGTTACGGTAACTGCACTTACTCAACTGTATTTTATGAATAAATTCCAAATTTATAGTTTAAGTGGCACTGAGCGGGTGAGTCAGGAATGTTGCATTATTTTCAGTTTCTACTGGGATGAGTATATGACTTTTGTTTAAGGAAACAGTCTAGTACAAGTTCAGAATATATCTGTATTATGTTTCTTTAGCATAGTGACCTCCTCAGTCATTACAATTACACTTACCTCATTTTTAAATGTACACTCATATGAAGTGGTATGCACATGAAGGTTAAGCTGTGCAAATGATTTACACCTGAAATTAAGAAATACATGGTGGCAATAACTAGTTATTAGACATTCTGCATCAAGAAATTTGCTTATTTAATTTCACACAGTTTAAGAAATATTATTTTATACTGATTCATATCACCAGTAGGCATATACAGTGATGAGACTATTATGTTATTTACTATTTTTTTCTTAGCAGCCTTATACATGTAAATTATTTTCTAACTGGCAGACTCATAATGTTTTAGAATCATTAAATGTATTGTATCTATGACAGTAAAAGTAAATATAATATTAACTTTACATTAAAAAAATTATGTCATTAAAATGTCACCGCAAAACACATTCTTCTAATGTTATACTGATATCAATGTACCTGAGATGTTAACATTTTGAATTTACTGCTCCACATGTAATGTGCTATGTAAGACGAAGCAGGTGTAAAGGTGGTGTAAATGTGCTGACCTGAAAGTTGTGAAGCAAATTTGAAAGCAACATTTATAAAACACTCAGTTTAAAATAAAAGTGTAGTTATCAGTTCTTTCTAAAGTCACTGTTATATTAGGTTTAACTTATATGTAGTTTATTAGACATAAATGCAGTATTCTCTTTGCATATGCTTAGAAATGTAGACATATTAAAGGACACATATATCTTCATTTTACATTTTACATGCAGTAGAAAGGAATGTTTCAGTACAAATAAATAGCCTTCAATTAAGAAAAGTGAGATGAATAAAGTGTGCTATCAGAATGTTCAGTACATTGAGTAAAAACAGATATTTTTAAATGATATGTGGCTTGGGAACCAAGGTTGTAGTGGCATATAGAACCTGAAGAAAAGTTACAGGATTTTAGTATTATCAAGGAGAGATAAATCTTCAGACGTAGAAGGAGGTTAATTCAGTCTGATACACAGAAAGTTATTACAGTGCAGTCTACAGCTGTCTGCTACAGCCACTCAAGACTTAGTGCAGAAGTCAGGTCAAGTATCCAGCATTCCAGAATATTAATTATATTATTCAGGAGGAAAGGAATACTTCTGAGTATAATGAGTGCAAAACCTATGGACATTATAATTCAGTCTATTACAGTTTATCAGCACTGTTATTGGAGACAGTAAAATTTAATTCAGATATTGTTGACAACTGCCTACTCTGTACATAATAAAATATTCTTAACTGAATTATAGCATATGCAAACTTTAATTTTGAAAGTTATAAGAACAATTATCACATAAAGGAGAGACTGGCACCTGTTCAGCCCTGTTTTGGGTAATTAACAGATAAAGACATCCATTCCAGCCTTGTTCCAGTTTCTTCTAGTTATTTCCATTTCTTTTCAGTATTCTACAGTCCTTTCACTTCTTACAGTCACAATTATAAACTTTTCTACAAGCTATTGCCCAGTGGATGAGTAGGTTCGAATGAACACCTATGTGATTTTGAAGCTTTGTTTCTTTTTGTGGAAACATTTGGTTACCTTTTGTGACTGATTTGAATTGAACACAGCAGCAACTTTCCCACTATTTAAGCCTTTTTTGTTGCACAATTATAAACTTTGTCAAATACATAAAAATACAGGGTGGCATTCATAGATTCACACTTGCACAGTAGTTATTTGCAAAAGGCACTGCTGCTTCTCATTTATGCTAATTCAGGATTATTCACTTTGAATAAGTAAATGTGAAGCATTTAAAAAAATGCCCACTTGCATCAAATGCATTAACAAGGTGAAGCTAATCCTTAAGAATATGCGAAGTACTACTTGAAAACACAAGTTCTCAATTAATTACAGGAGATTTCGGGTATTATGAAGGGTTCACTTCTAAATCTTGAAAGCTCATAATGTTGAAATTCAAAATACTGAGTCCAAAATCTTGAAAGTTCAAAATACTGAAAAAATATATATATATATATATATATATATATATATATATATATATATATATATATATATATAGTATATATATATATATAATAACAGTGCCAGGCTTAGCAATTGTAGGGTCCAATTTGAACCACTTTATTTGGGCCTTTCATCTATTAGCCCCACAAACCTATCTTTCATTCCACTTGCTTGTTTCTGGACAAATGACTATTTCAGACTAGGTATTAGGACTGTATGCTATTACTGCATATTAAAAATAAAACAAAATGTTTATCAGCAGTTAAAACAGAAGTAAGTGATTGGGCTCTGGATTACCCACAGATCCAATATTTCCTTTAGTTCTTCTCTCGATGTCTGCTTAACTCACTCATCCATGCTATAAGGCATTGCTGTAAGAAAGTCCTTCTATATTGCACAACTTATAAACAAAGGAATTTCATCTAGATTTAGTGATGTTATTGCCCCCTTTACTCAGCTCTCACTAGGCCAATTATTGTGTATAATGATTCCTTTGGCATGTATCAAGCCCGACACATGCACCAACTGGAATTCCCACAGAGGTACCTTACTAAAAGGATGAGAAGCCTAAACAATATGGTTTAAATAGACAGGCTCAAATCACTGTCACTACTGAGAAGTCATCTGTGTCTGGCATACAAGGCATCCTCTGAACCATAACTGATGGATTTTCTGCCCCTCAACTAGTCAAATGGTATGAGAAATATTCAGTTTAGGGATCTAAACCTCTTCTGCAACATTAATAGATTGACTTAGAGGGACAAGTTTATATCACAGAGGATACCACTTCCCAGGAACAAAACTCCTCATCCACAGAAAACAAAGCATATCTCTGTCCATATTCAAGTGTAACTTGGAACTATAGATGAGAAAATTTACCCCAGGTCTGCCCCCCCGTACTACAAATGGACAGACGCAGCTGCAAAATGCATCACCCCATGCATCAGCCCTCTGAAATTATCTAAGGTACGATCGCATTATTCTCATTAGTGGTAATATATAATCATTGATGATGGGAAAGGAAAGGTCAGTCTTAACACTAAAAGGGATAGGTTAATACAAGCATCAAAGGGGAAATAGGCTAGCCTTAAAATGTCTGCAAAGGCCAGTTAGCCCAGTATTTATCTATATTACTATGTACCTATGAATAAATTTAGGACCAACATATTAACTTGCAATCATCTGAGACAGGTGGTGAATGGTTTAAGAAAGTGCAAATTTAAATAACAGCAGTTATTGGAAGCAGTTAATTTTGATGTTAGATAGTGTATACTAAGAGAATTGTGTCTTTCACAGATCTGATGGTCAGACGCAGACGACTAATTTATATACTAATGACATGAGTGTCATTTATAAACCGGAAGTTATGACAGCAGCACTGGAAATGTGTAGAGAAGTCATCATGATGGCAGTGTGAAAGATATTTTGGCCTTTCTTTTTAGTGGCGTTTGTTAATTATGCTACACAGGATATTGATGTCTGATGTCCTGCATTTTTACCAATGTAGTGTTGTGCCAGGGTATATGTCACTTTATTGGGTGATTTCTGACTGTCAATCATGAATGAAAGCTGTCAGTATAAACACAGTAGTGTGGTAGAGGAGAGATAGAAGTCTGTAATCAATGCCATACTATAGCAGTGTAATTTTAAATCCTTGCAACACTACTATGAACTTGCTGATAATGCTGTACAGGTTACTATAAAGCAACTTTAACTTGCTGAATTGGAACTTACATTATGTCTATACAAATATGAGTGTTGTGTTACCACATATGTTTTTGTACTCATATCTTTGATTTATTTGTGATGAAATCAGGCATGCATTCATTGCTCTGTTGTTTGACTGATGAGTGGATCAAGCTTCAGTAAATGACTTTGGCATGTTCTTACAGGTAAATGAATGATGCTGCAGAAAGGAACCAAACACAGGAAGGCAATTTTAGCCATGCAGATAACTATATCCTCATGGCAGCATTTAGGACATATGGCAGACTTTTTTTGGAAAAGGGGGACCCAAACAAGTTGAGAAGGCAAAGGTATGGAACCAAGTGGTTAAGGGTATAAATGCAGTTGACGGAAGGAACCACACACTAGCAAAGTGAAAGAAGAAGGCCAATGATATGGTAGGATGTGCATGAGCAAAGCAAGGCAGAATACACTACTAGTGCACCTCAAACATTTATTTCTTTAACAGATGATGAGGAATAATGCTGCTCCACTGATGCGGATGACTATGAAACAGATGATGATATCACTGGCATGTTCAGAGGTGGTGCTGGCATTGGCTGTTATCCATATCTACAGCATCAACAGACTTCTGATCAGGAAAATTGTTTGACAACAGTGATATATTTATGTAGAGAACTGAATGCTGAAATGGAATGATCACATGTAACACATGACAATTACTATTAACAGGTAAGCCCTCGACCTGTGCACAAAAATAAAAAAAA
The DNA here is from genome assembly GCF_019279795.1 of Protopterus annectens. Lineage (NCBI taxonomy): Eukaryota > Metazoa > Chordata > Ceratodontiformes > Protopteridae > Protopterus > Protopterus annectens. The sequence continues at coordinate 72,506,427 of NC_056726.1, read as the reverse complement.
AAACATTAAATATGCATGGAGGTATCTTCCACACCTCATTACATAGCATACAGTAAGGTATGCCCGTATCTAAGGAGTAAACAATCCTATCTTGGTTTGTGATTTATTGATTTTTTTTACTGTTATAAAGAAGTGCAATTGTGAGTGATGTAAAAAAATGACAGCCTTTGCCTGACTTCCAGAACTTGTGTGGTCAGAACAATAACTTTACTGTACTTACTTTAGTATTTAGGTGTATATTGCTTGTGTGATTTTTCTCATAAAAGTTTATTTAAGTTCTCTTTGAATTCTGTGGTTACTGATTTTGATTATTCTTTACTTTTACAATTTCTTTATTTGATTTAAGCTGAATATGGATTCCTTAAATCGGTCTGCCATTAATGATTTGCTAAAGCACAAATATCCTGTACAGTGTAATAAATGCTATGCATATTTAAAGGTAGCACTTGATAATACGGGAGATCTGTGTTCCTCATGTCAAAAGTTGGATGATTTGCTTGCCATTATTAGAAGCAAATCTAGACATACAGGTGATGATTGCACTTGTGCAATTGGCACAGGTTGCAGAACTATTGTTACGTATTAATGACTGGACTGATGAACTAAATAATGTTAGGCAAAGAGCAAATAGAACACATTTAGGAAAGGATGTGTCTATTGTCTGTAAAGATCAGTAAACCTGTATGAAACAAGACAATGCCCCTGACAACTTTGGAATGCTGGATGCAGGTATTCAGCAATCTGAGGATTCAGATGTTTTGGAGGAAACAAAAAAGAAAGGAAGACGTTCACAACTAATAACAAGGAAGAAAAATAAACTGTTAAATGTCTGTAAAAATATATACTTAGAAGGACACTGCTTTGTTATGTAACACACAAATTACAGGGAATTATAGCATTTTTCTATTAGAAAACCTTCAGTCTACAGAAAAATACATCATTTTTCATAAAGAGAATGTAGAAGAAAGAGGCAATGGGCAGGTGAAAAGGAAGAAATCTAAACTAAACTTGGAAGGTTTGAAGAACATTACTGTAAGAAAAAAGTGGAGAAAGACAGATGTTGACTACAAGGCTTAAGATGTGGCTGTATAAAGCCAGCTGGATTAGAAAGGTATGCCTGTAAATATAATACACAATGAAAACAGTGGGATTCATATAACTAATGGTGATGAAGATCATTCTTTTGTAACAATTGATAGAGAAGATATTATTGCATTAAAAGTTGAAGATTCTTCAGATCTGAGCAAAAAAATATTCTTGTAATTACAGATTCCATTATTAGAGGAACAACATTTGCAGAGAAGATAATGAACATTGAATAGTGTTATGCCTGCCTGGAGCAAAACTAGAAGATGCAAGACAAGCCTTGGAACACCTTAATGTAAGAAAGTATTTTATTCATGTTGGTACAAATGATCTCATCTGCAAGGACTCTCTGACTGTTAGTAGGGTACTTACAACCATCTTAGTATAGCTTGTACTGGTGTTAGGATGTGTTCTTAACAAATCACATATAGGATAATCAAGTCACCTTGAAAGAAAAGATTTTTGGGGTAAATACCTAAATGGAAAAAAATGTTCCATTTTAAAAAATGGAAATGTGTAAGAGCATCCAATCTTAGTTTTGGGCAAAGATGTGTTCAGACAGGATGGTGCGCATTTGTCAAGATCAGGGCAGAGAATTGTTGCATCAGATAGTTTGCAATATTGGACAAACACTAGGCAGGATTTTTGCCCGGTTGAAAATTTACCAGTTCATATATAGCAACATTTGATGTGCCTTTGATTGTTGTTAATGCTAGGAGCATTAATAATATTTTTTTATTGCAAAATTTGCTATGTTTCCACAAGACTGATGTTGTTATTGTTTGTGAAACATGGTTAAAGAACAATGACTGAAAACCAGTTCTGTCAGGGTATAAATGTTTTTACTGTAGCAGACATTCTAACAAAAAATCAGATGGATGTGTTTTGATCGGAATTAAAGATAGTCATGAGACCTGTGATTATTACTTGTTCAGTGATAACATAAATACTATTGACTGTGTAACTGTGACAATAAAGACAACCTTGGAACATAAAAGTGGTGATGACCTAGAGGAATTCATACATTTCTTGCATGAAACTCAGGAAGGAAGAATAATATTAACTGGGGACTTAAATTTACCAGAAACAGACTGGAATAATATTGATTCAACAACATTAGTAAATAAACTATTCACAACATATGTTCAGGAACAACAATTGATTCAGATTGTAAAAAAATATCTGGGAATGCAACATACTAGACATTGTTTGCGTTCCTAAAGAAATTATTTTGCTTTAAGTCAAGTTTTACCACAGGTGATATACAGTGATCATGGGGGTTATTAGGTTAATTTGTTGCAAGATAATTCTGCCAAACTGAAATCTAAACCAATGCACAGAAGATTAGTTACAGAATGCATGGAATCAAACAGTCACTATGTATAAATAACTCATGTGATATGTTCAGTGAAAAAACTGCAGACAGGATGTGAAAAGTTTTGAAAGAGAAATAGTTTGAGTGCAAAAAAAAATGTTTAACATCAGGCTCTAAGCAGACAACGTTATAGGGGTACATTTCCCTAAGAGCAAGATACCTGATTAAGGTGAGAGACAAACAATAGAAGAAATAGAAGACAGGTGGAACTACAACTTTGAAAACCAAAATAAACAAGTGGGACAAACAAATTAAGCATAGTGTGCGACAAGATCATGAAAAATTTAAAGAAAATTTATATAAAGATATTGAACATAATAGGAAACCTTTTTATAGATACATAAAATATAGAAGGACTAAAAACTTACAAATTGATAAACTATTTGTAGATTCTACAATTCATTCTTAGAGACAACAGACTATAGATATATTTACAAAATCTTATGCAAAACGTTTGGCTCCACAAAGGGGGTGATAAGTTGTCCTAGTGACATCCAGGTAATCTAAGATACTGGAATCAAATTAGACCATATTGAAAAAGAACTGTGCAAACTAGATCCAAACAAAGCACAGGGAGGAGATGGAATTATTAATAATGATCTTAGAACACTTCAGTAAGAACTTACAGTACCATTATAGTTATTATTTACTAGGTCCTATTAATATGGGGAGATTCCTCAAGATTGGAGGCAAGCACTTATTAAACGTGTCTTTAAGGGAAAGGGTAGTAGGACAAATGCAGTCATATAGACCCTTAATTCTACTTTCATGTTTCCTGAAGAAGGTAATATTGGTTACGTTATTGTTAGAGTTGGATAGGTTGGGACTCAAAATCATATATCAGCATGCATATGTTGAAAATAGATCTATTACCTACTCTATGCAAGTGTTTACATGCTTGTATAGAGATTCTGTGAACAGTTCTGTATAGAGAACAGTGTTCTCATAATTTATGAAGGCTTGAAGTTTTGCCAGGTTATTACTTAATAGTAGGAAATTAGCCTTAGAATAGTTCTGAGCCTTCCAGAGTTAACTGGGTACCACATTTTATTTTTACTTCAAAGGAGACTGTTTTGTCATCTGACCTTACCAGAGTGGACATTACAATAGGGGCTGTGCAGCACTCTCTCCCATATTAGTTTGGACCAGATCCAGTATGTTTGTGCCCCTGGTAAGCATATAGATGATCTGACCCAGGGAGTTTATATTTACAAAATGCAGGAATCTCTGTGCCTGCATGTTTGGTGTTGTATATAATACTCATTAATAGTGTGATAATTAAACTCACCTATGAATATGGTATCAGGTTGGACAGTGAGTGTTCGCAGTAAGCTTAAATATCTGTTATGGAATTCCTGGGTCATAAAGGGGGACCTGTAACTTGCAAGGAAATGGTACAGTTTTTTTCCTATGGTGACTTGAACATGGAGAAGCTCAAGTGCATCTTCCTATTGGATTACCTTTGAGGTATATTTATTTTGATGTAAATCGAAACACCCCCACCTTTATTCCCTGTCTTTGTAGTAGCTGGTTTAAATTTGTGGAAGGTATTATAACCTTGCTCTTTTGATGTGCTTTCCACAGCTTTAAATGTTTCACTGAGTCCACAGGCATCACAATTCTCTAGAGTTATTTCTTGTTTAGACTCCTAGCATTGAGCAGTAAAATCTTTAGATTTTATTGGTTTTGATTTACAATGTCAGAAGTACTTTCAGTTTTCCATTGCCTAAAAATAGACACTATAGGGGAGGAGAATGTTTTAGCGAACATTTGGAAGCCTAGAGTTCATCATTTAATAGGAGGAAGTTAGCCTGAGAGTGGTTCATGAGTGTTTAAGGGTAAGCTGATGATCCAGATTTTATTTTTACTTCCAAAGGAGACCATTTTATGCTCTGACCTTACCAGACAGGACATTACACTAGGGGATACACAGAATGTTCCCATATTAGAGAAGAGATGATCCAGCATGTTTGCTCTTCTGGTCAGTATATTGACAATCTGGCCCAGGAAGTTAGAGTTTACAAAGTCCAGGAATATCTGTGCCTGCACATTTGGTGTCATAGTATTCCTAACTAATAATGGGGTAATTAAAGTCACTCATGAATAAGTTACTGGCATGTGGGGTAAGGGTCTCCAGTAAGCTTAAATATGTTTTTGGCTTAATTAATATAAATACAGAAAATATAAAACTATGATTTAAACGTGCAACTTGTATGTGTTTACATAATGTATTTGGGGTGACTCATTATTTGAAATTACAGACACATAAGGGTACAGGTAGCCACTCAGTACTTGCGCATGCAAATATATATGGCAACCAGGTGATAATGATCTGCTGAAATAATTAATATGATTAAATGGTTCTATAATTGCTTTGTTTGGAAACAGCTAATACAAATATGCAATAGTTGAGATGCATAATGCATTTGGTGGTACAAAGTGAGAATTGATTTGGAAGAAATACACATGTTATGTTAACATTTTTAAAATGACAGCACAAGTTAAAAGCAATCCTTCTCCAGATCAGGCCCTGATACTTGAAATCAGCTTATCACAGACATTAGATCATCATGTTTACTGACTGCCATTTAATTTTAAAATAAACAAACACAGTGTGTGGAGATGCAGATACACAATGTCATTGGAGGCAAAGCTCTTACATGCACACACACAAGAAAATTTCAAGCCATGTTGTCAGCGTTACACCAAAAACACTCACTACCAACACTAAGGAACAAAAACATAGACCCACATATGTGGAGGTACTCACTTGTAATCTACCCAAACCTCCAAGATCTCCTAAAAGCATCTCTCAGTGGCCCTGTGCGCACTCAAAAAGACAGCATCTCACACAACACATAACTCAGAAAATCATAGAAGCCTCACTTCCAAGTCCATAAGACAGCACTCCACAAATTCAACTATTCTAGTTATTAGGGATTCCATTGTAAGACATACTGATGTCCCCCATACCAGGCTAAACAAGGAGATGATCACAGTAAGCTTTCTGTATGGAGCCAAGAACCACCAGATCACACATGCACTTCGGTCTTTAAACCACAAGTACCAGCATGACATGGACATAGTCTATGTGAGTATAAATGACCTAAGACATACCTCTCTGGACTATAAGAAAACAGGTATGATGGAGCTCTCTGAATATGTGTCCCCGGTGGGTATGAATATAGCCTTGAGTAGTATCATACCTTCACCAATGATGATGTCACAGTACAAGCAAAAAATGACTGGCTTCAACAATTGTTATAGTTTCTGGTGTCACAACAAGTGAATTCAATATTTGTCAGTCTGGGGAGACATGATTAACAAACCATGATGCTTTGCCAGAGATGGTTTGCACTTATCCCCATTAGACTTCCAGATATTGGCAAAAAACTTTATCTACCTCCATAGTGCCTTTCTAGGCAGTGCCAAGTTGATAAACACCCCAACATAATAAAAATCACCCATAACTACCTAAAGGTACTGCTGCTTAATGCTAGGAGTTTAAATAAAAAACTGCACTCCCTAGAAGCACTCTTCACAGTGAAGGATGCAGACATATTCACAGTCATGGAAACATAATTCAGAACCATGGAAAGCACCCTGGCTATCAAAGGCTACAATGCCTTTCATACATTTTGATTCCCCTTAGCTTAGGATAAAACAAAGGGAGGAGGTGTCTCAGTGTTCATAAAGGACAGGTACACTGCTAGACTGATCCAACAATATGGCTTTCTTGAGCTGCTCCATGCCCAACTAACCACAGGTATGACCCCCCTATCATACCCTTTCTAGCTGTAGATCCCCTAATGTGAGTCTGGAAAATGACACGTCCGACCTAAACCTACTGGAATCTCTTGATATTCAGCCTAACACCATAATTATAGGTGACTTCAACTCCCCCCCCCCATAAACTGGAAGACTTATACAACTAGTTAGCCCACAAGTAGTGGTACAAATATCCTAGACTTAATAATCAAGAACATGGGGGGATGCTAGTGTGTAGTGACCATATTTTTGAATTTAGGAGGATTTAGTATATAAGAGTATAAGAGGGGGTGATGTTAATAACATGCTTGAAAATATAGAATATGCTTGGATTACAAGGCTGCAAGCAGATATTTATCCTGGCATTAATAATGCGATAAGTATTAAACCAGTTTTATGCAAGAAGCAACAAAAGTTACATTAAGTATATAAACTGATGTACTTGCATTGTGATAATTGTGTCTTAATTAATTATTGTTTTTAGATTATTTTACATTGGATGGGCTGTGTCACATGTTTTATTGCTGCTACTATTTATTTGAATGGATAATTGATTTGCTATGTTAGCACCGAGGAAGGGGAAACCTGAAAGCTTTGCTGTCATTGAAAATAAAAGAGGATTTTAACTGAGCGCTTCTGCTATCCTTTTTTTCTTTCTTTGATTTTGTGGTTCCTATCGGGTGCAGTTTGCCACAGTAAAGATATTTTTTTGCTGCTTGGGATGCTAGTCCTTCCCATACATTAACTCCTCCCATGTACGATCTGTCCATAAAATGATCTCCTTACGTAGTAAAACCAACCTAGAACTCCCATAAAACTCCAAACCTGTTTTACCGCAAACTAAATGACAGCTTATTAAACTTGCAAGCCCCTCCAAACCCAGATGACACTGAGACCTGCTGTGAGCTGTACAAAAAAATCACTGTAGAACCACATTCATAGCTGCATAGAGGAACCAGTACCTGTCCAATTCAAACCTATTATTACTTGCAAAAATAAACCACCCTGGTGGACCCCTAGTATAAATAAGCTATTCAACCAAAGGAAAAAAATCCTTTCAAAAGCCAAGAAGGAACAGACAAAACAATGCAAAAAAACATTCAACAGTCTAAACAAACAACTTAAAGAACTGGTCAAATCTGCCAAAGCAAACTATGTGGCAAAGGTAGCCTCCCAAGTGAAAGATAACCATAAGGCATTTTTATGTTCATAACCTCATGGGAATGATCTGCATAGTGCTGAGTTAATCATGAATGGCAACACTAACACCTAGCCTGTAACTATAGCAAACCTCCTGGCCAAGAAGATCTGTTCAAACCTCTCGCCCACACCTCCTACCACACCCAAAGAAATACCCTCAACCATCCCCCTGACAGTCATTTTGATGGAACAGGTGCTTACTGTGCTCGCTAAAGACAAAGCTCCTGACAATATTCCATGATGCTTCTTAAATAGCTTAAAATAGAATCTAACAGGGCCACTAAAAACCCTCTTTAACCACAGCCTCTGGATGTGATTTATCCCAGAGGAATGGAGTACTGCAACAGTCTTCCCTCTGTACTGGGGGGGGGGGGGTTCTCATCAACTGACCCAGGGAACTACAGACCCATAAGCCTGACAAGTCTTATCTGCGAGGCCATGGAGAAAATGATCATGGATCTGATCAATAACAACAAAGGAACTCTCCAAATATGGGACCAGACCCAATTTGTCTATGTCAAAGGGAGGTCTTGCCTGTTCAATCTGGTGGGCTTCTTCAAGAAAGTCAGCAGGACAATGGATGCGGATAAAGTGGTACACACCACTTATGGAGACGTGGCCAAACTTTTGACAAAATCTCTCGCTCAGGAATCATACATAAACTTATTTAGTTAGGCAAAAACCTCTTCATCATCGGATGGATAGCCAAATGGCTCACTGACAGGACACACGTTATCTAGATAGGTGAATCCACTAGCAATGTCCCACAGGACTTAGTGTTGAGACCCCTTATGTTTGGTATGTACATCTTTGAAGTAAAGGCCAATGTTCTGGGCTTCTGGCTCACCAAATTCACTGATGACTGTAAGTTGGGGGCAATCACCGAATCGCTAAATGATGTTGACATCCTACAAACAGGCCTAAAAATGGCAAACAACTGGTGTCAAAACCATGGTCTGAGACTAAATGTTAAAAATTGCATAATCATTCCCTTCAGTAAATCAGATACCCATGCAATATTGATAGTGCATCCCTAAAAGTAGACCCAGTGGTGAGGGACTTAGGAACACAGATTGTAACCTAAACTTTGACCTCCGTGTAGCTATGGTAGTGAGGAAATTATTCTATTTGTCTCAACTTATAAGTAAAGGCATGGTATCAAGATCAGAGGAAGTCATCATGCCACTGTACTCATCCCTTATCAGGCCCATAATCAAGTACAATGCTCCCTTCTGCATGTACCTAACCAGGCAGTTACAGCAAATGGAGGGGCTGCAGAGATTTTTCACTAAAATATACAAAGCATAAGACACATGTCTTATGCAGAATGACTAAAGGCCCTATCCCTTTACACCATCTCATATTGTTTATTGAGAGGGGACTTATGACTAACCTACAAGACATTCCCTGATCCAGCCCTGATGAAAATGTTACATATTCCCAAGAAAGATTATACAAGGGTTACGCATTCCATGGACCTGCACCTTATTTGTGACTCTAACAGAACTTGCTGGAGTGACAGATTCATATCCCAAAGGCTACCTTGACTATGGCATAAACTTCCCATCTTTGTAAAATAAAGCACATCCCTCATTCTTTTCAAAAAGAATCTGGATAAAAGGATGGGGAACCATAAATTCACTCCTGGGGGTTACCCATGTCTCTTATGGACAGAGGCAATCTGTAAAATGACTAAGGGTTCCAACATCCAAAGACCCACTGCCCTTATTCTGCCTCATCTCATATCTGGGGAATTAAGATATAACACTGTCATATCCTGGGTATTATTGGCTAGGCTTGTAAAGGCTTGTGCCATTATCACCTATAAACCTATGAAAAACATTGACTAACAAAAAAAAAAAAAGAAAAAAAAAAAAGTCACTTAAACAATAAATCTATACGCAAGTGCTTTAAAGACAATGGCTAATATTTCCCAGCAGTACATCTCTCCGTCAACAAATGCATAAGCACTGCAAAGCAAGATATGAAGTATACAAGTTCAATCTTGTGTTTCCTCCCCCACTGCCTTCACAAAAATACAGAGTAACTTTTTGTATGTTTAAATTTGCTCTGTAAGACAATTTATGTATCTTGTCTTGTGTAATGCATTCTCTGAGCTCAGTTCATGGCTGAAAAGTATCAACAGAGCAGCTACTTTCCTGGTTAATAAACAACATATAAACAAACAAACAAATAGAAGGGTGCTAATGAAAAGAAGATGAAAAGAGTAGAAATGTGTGTAGCCAAATCAGACTCAAGTAAACATTTGTAGTTAAGCATCTTTACACCTGTAAAAATATTTAGCTGCACTTTTGAGATGTGTCATTTATTTTGCATCAGCATTTATGAATTATATGTCCATGACATTGATAGTAGCACATTAGCATGGTTTGAAATGCCTCATATAACTAAAATCTCATCTTAAGTATGCTTTGTTATCAGTAAAAAACTTTTGCTGTTTATTGTTTACCTGACTATACTATCAATGGCAACAGGAACCCTATTTATATCAGCAGAATGTAACAATCCATTCAGTTAAGGCAGTGGGGCTCCTAGCAACAAATAAGCTGGTGCTTACACGAACGATGTATGCAAATCTTCACATCAGATGTGAAAACTTCTCAAATACCATGCTGAATGTTAAGGATATAATATCACTTTACCTGTTGCAATTCAGAAAAAAAACTCTAAATTATGGTACAAGATAAAGAACTCAATGATTATTCTTAAGTGGACAGTTAAGCTATGATAGATATGATGAAACCAAATTTTAGAAGGACTGTTAGAAAGCACTTCTTCTTCTTTCGGCTTTTCCCAGTTAGGGGTTGCCACAGCAGATCACCTGTCCGCTCATAACTGGCAGTGGAGTTTTACAGTGTCGAGTTGCCAGTCCGGTGTCCAACCTTCCACAGAAGGCACACACTCATACCTAGAGCCAATTTAGAGTGTCCAATCCACCTAATGCATGTCTTTGGGATGTGGGAGGAAAACCCACGTGACCACAGGGAGGACATGCATACTCCACACAGAAGGCACCCCAGCATCGAACCGGAGAACCTCTTGCTGTGAGGCGACAATGCTAACCACTGCACCAGAAACACTACTTTAAAAAAAGTTCCAATATGACAGCAAAGTAAGGGGCAGATAATTCAAATGAGATGATTAAGGTGTGTATATATATATATGGGCTACCACTAATGGAGACAAATAGAAGATTCAATGAATTATCTTCTTAAAACATGTCCAGACACAAGAAATTCAAAGAACTGGTTCATAGACTTCCTACAATAGAGTCCAACCTCATGGACTTAGATCAGCAATGATTTTGAACACTGACATTCAAGTGAATCCTGATGCTATAGGTTTGGTTTGCGTTGATGTGCAAAATAAGTAGCTTAAGTCACTCTGCAATCTTCATTTATTGCTCGATTCTGCAGTGGAGACTGTTGTAAAGACCAGTGAATCTGTTATATGCAACTGAGGTAACAGCCTATGGTAGAAGTGAGAAATTTGCAAAAATTTGGAAACCACCTCATGATTTGACTTAATGACTTGTGCTGGCAACATCTGTGGATCTAAACCTATGTTTGAATGGGAATGCCTGTGAAGGGTCAGAGTCATTGAATACTGGAACGATCGTTTAACTCAGCAATTTATTTAGTGGATCTCAATTAAAATGAGACTAATGTGGTCTAGTAAGCATTGCTCATAGGTCTGTAAAACTGAACCTGCGAACTTGCATATCAAATATATAGATATGCAGTAGTCAGTCAATACTTGGTAAGAAAGTTGTTTCAAGCATGCTGCGGTGTCTGTGTATGTGTTTATTTGGAGTATATAACATAAAGAATATTTATATTCTTTGTTTTTATTTGTTCGTTGGTTCACTATTTTCACTGTACTCAAGTTGGCCACACCTCCCTTTTATCATTGCATATATTCATTCAGAATCAAGAAAAAAGCTTCACAGTCCATTCTTTAATCACAAAATCTGTGCTATAAATTATTTTTTTCACAACCACTCTGAAACACAACTTTTGAAAATAGCTTCGGATGTGGCCACTCTGCTGCTAAAGGGAGGGTATTTTTCAGTCATGGTAAATTGCAGTTACCACCAAAAATACACTTTGTAATTTTCCATCATTACTACACAGGTAGCAAGTTTAAGACTAAAAAAGTTCATAACACCTATATTGACAGACTGTAAACTGTCCTTGCAGAACCTTTTTTCCCTTAAATGAAAAACAGGAGAAAAAAAAAAAAGAAAGAGAAACCTGAAAACCAAAGCAAAGTGTATTCTGTAAATGTCACAACAGCAGAAATAGATAACAAATATCAGCGACAGGCTGCATATGCAAAAGCTTGAATAGAAATGTGGGGACGTACAGTAAATCAGGTAAAAGTCTACAGAGAATCATTTTAATACAATACCATATCTGTATTAAGAAGTATGACTATGTAACTGACTTGTTCACAAAAGCTAAGAAAAAAATTTGTATATAAGATCACAGGTATCAATGATAATTTCTGCTAACAGTGGGTAAGCCAGATTTGCTCATTGCCAGAGAATTTTAACCACTCAAGCTCCTCCCTCATTAGGAATCACTGCCAACTTTGATTAAATATGGCTTCACCTCCAGCTTGACAGAGATGTGCATTATCTCCAGTGGTTAGCCAGCTTGTGCACCTTCTTGAACTCACTTTAAGCTCAGTCAGTCGGCCTGCCTTTTTAATTAAACTAGATATCCTTGCAGCAACTCTCTTTCATCTATCTCCCCCTATAGGAAGATGAGGCAACCACTGCTGTTACCTTACTAGCTTGGTCTCCTGGCATATGGGTTTGTTTTGAAATGCAAGCCAGAAATACTGAATCTAAACAATTTGCATGATTCTAACCAGCCAGTCTTAGATTTGTTTCCAAGACATTAAGTTATGACATATCTCTCTGTCAGATCTGGCTGACTGACTGCCAGTACAATGGCAGGCGTCACTGAGACTGCAGCTTATCAGTTACTTTGAACTGCTGTTCTATAGTAAAAATGATTGATGTGACCTTTTTTCTCATTGTCTTGAGTTTTCAGATTCCACTGCATTTGCTACTCTTGCACTTATGGCAAGCTTTTTTTCCTTCTGATAATTTTCATTCTTCTGATTATTTTTATGTTAATTGCTGTAGTAATTTGTTTATTGAAACAGACACATAATGAATTATTTGTTGTCTGACTTCGTAATCAAGCAACATATTGGGAACTGCAGTTACTTTTTTTAAGAACATTAGTAATTAGGTATAATTAAAGCACCTGGAACAAGAATACACTGTAATATTGCAATCGCATATTACAAGGCACAGATAAGGTTACTAAATATTTTTAATATTTTTAAGAACTTTTATATTGCGGCAGCATTTAGTGTTCTGAAAATGTATGTATTTCTACTGGATTTTTTTTTTCAAAACGGGAATGCAAATGTTTGCTTTTTTCTGTCCATGGTATTTTTATATTCCATTCATATAGTAAAGACACAACTGAATGTAGTTTGGATCTGTAGTTCTAATAGTTTTAGAGAGCCGGGCTAGCCAGTTGAGTGCAGAGCTCTTGACTATGCAATTTGCACAGCAACCATGTACACCTGTCGAAAAATGAGAGAACATATTTCCAAATGATATTAACTTGGTTTCCTGCTTCTTCAACTCTTCAGCAAAGAAATATTAAGCTGTATTTATATGAATATTCAGTCTTTTTATTTTCAAAACGGGAATGCAAATGTTTGCTTTTTTCTGTCCATAGTATTGTTATATTCCATTCATATAGTAAAGACACAACTGAATGTAGTTTGGATCTGTAGTTCTAATAGTTTTACAGAGCCGGGCTAGCCAGTTGAGTGCAGAGCTCTTGACTATGCAATCTGTACAGCAACCGTGTACACCTGTCAAAAAATGAGAGAACATATTTCCAAATGATATTAACTTGGTTTCCTGCTTCTTCAACTCTTCAGCAAAGAAATATTAAGCTGTATTTATATGAATATTCAGTCTTTTTTCAAGACCGTATGACTTTGTCTATTGCAGTTTATCTTCCTTCCTGACAGCTTTAAAGAATATTATGAAAGAGATATGTATCCACTGCACTGCTAATGTAGCAATGGGATATATTTTAAGCTCTTATACAAACAAAGCCAAAAAGTTTAAAGGTCACACAGACAATCCAATTAGTAAAACCTAAAAAAAAAAATAGCCAAGCTTGAGTTTTCACTGTGTGATATCTTAAACCTCTAACAGAGGCCCATGACAATATGCAAATGACCCCTTAAGGACATCAAATGTTTCAGCTATATGACTTCTGAAAGTCTATGACTTTTTCCTTTTTAAGTCTTTATGGACAGATTCAGACCAACAAAGCCAAATGCCTAGTATGCAGATGAACAGCCTTTCCTATATACAGCATTATAAAAGCTACATATAATTCATAAATGCTACAGACTAAGTTTATAAAGACAGTTTTTACAATGTTGACACATAGCGCAGCGCCAGTTAAACAAGGTTAGACTTTTTCTGGCTCTGCCAAGTCTGCTCTTCAATTTTTCCCTTTAGAACTGTTCTACTTGCAATCTAAACAGCCTATACACTATCTGAAAAGCTCAGCACTTGCTCCTAAAGCATTTTGTATACAGGTAAAGCACTCTTAAACAAACGAAAAGTACTTCATTCACCTAAATTCTGTTGAGTACCCATTTCCCTATAGGTCCTTTCTGACTCAGTTACACAGCAATCGTTTTCACTATTTCTAGCATGTCGAAGGGTCAGTTGCTAGCGTCCTCTCCTGTTCAGCTGGTGAATGTGGGAATCTTGAGGCAATGTTACAATTGCCTCATGTACACAGACAACCCTCTCCTCCTCCCAACAAATACAAATATATGCGAGAGATGCAACTATATAGCCAAACTGGAGGCTGAGCTCTCTCAATTCAGTACTGGCAAGACCAGTCAGGAGGGGAAGGTAACCACGCACACCACAAACCCAGTCTCACATAGAACTATCACAACTGCAAACCAAACACATAAACACACAAAAACATACTCGGAGGCGCTGATTAAAAATCTACCAAAACAACAGAGGCCTCCAAAGCAGACACCCAAGCAACCACCACCTCAAGACATAGCAAATGCAACACATAGTTCACAAAGTCAGTGTGCTAAACAGTCACAGCCCTTAAGGCCAAACAACATGCCAGACACACTTGTAATAGGTGACTCCATAGTCAGGCACACTGACGTCCCACTCACCAGACTGAACAAGGAGAGGGTCACAGTAAGCTGCCTGTCGGGAGCTAGAATCCGCCACATAACACAAGCACTCAGGTCACTCCACAGCAAGTACAAATATGACTCAGTCATTGTACATGCAGGTGTAAACGACCTGAGACGTACCTCCCTGGACTACATGAAAAGAGACATAGAGGAGCTCTCTGATTATGTAGCCCAGGCCGGTATGACCCTGACCCTGAGCAGCATCTTACCCTCACCAAGAATGATGCCACAGTACAAAGACAAAATGATCAGTTTTAACAATTGGCTTAATTACTGGTGTCATTCTAAGGGGATCCAGTGTCTGCCTGCTTGGGATGACATGCTTGACAAGCTACGCTGCTTTGCAAGGGATGGTTTGCACCTGTCACCCCTGGGCTTCCGGATATTGGCCAAGGCTCTTGCCACCCCCATAGTGCCTTTTTTAGGCAAGGCTCAAATGACAAACCTACCTCCCTAGAAAACACAAGTGGAAAAAAACTAAGGGTAATGCTGCTCAATGCCAGAAGTCTAAACCTCAAGATGCACGCCCTTGAAGCCCTTCTCAGTATGGAGAACATTGATGTCTGTGCAGTGACTGAAACCTGGTTCAAGGCTCCTGAGAGCACCCCAGCACTATCAGGTTTTACCTCATATCATGCTTTCCGGCCCCAAAACTTGGACAGAACCACAAAAGGAGGGGAGTATCCATTTTCATCAAAGATACCCACACCTCCAGGTTAGTGGCAACGCACGAAGCATCGGAGACTATCCAGGTACAACTAACCATAGGCAAAACTGCCTTACAGTTTGTAGCATGCTACAGACCACCCTCTCAAACTCAGGAACCCCACACAGCCTTCCTGAAGACACTGGAGAGTATGAATGTCTCTCCAAATACCATCATTTTGGGAGACTTCAACTACCCAAACATAGACTGGGAACATTACTCAAGCCCCAACACTCTAGCCCAAAGGTTCTTAGAATTCATAAACTCAAATGCAATGGAACAACTAGTCACCATTCCCACAAGAGGAGACAATATACTAGACCTGATCATTACAAACATGGGGACAAAATACTCCACACCGGAAGTACATCCCTCTTTGGTAAGATCAGACCATAAATTAATCTCACTGGAAATCCACATCCCGCCCCCACCCCCTGCACAAAAGACCACAGTGAAGAACTTCTCAAAAGCAAACTTCACACTTCTTAAGACTGAAGTGGTATCTTTCAAGGCCCCTGGGCCAGTGGAAACCACAACCCACACTGCTGAATCCCTTGCAAATGCCTTCTATGGGCACCTTCAAGAATGCATGGATCATGCAATCCCAAATAAAACCAAGACCCATTCCCCCAAAGGCAGGCGACCGGTCTGGTGGACCCCAGCCATAAACAAACTTTACAACAGAAGGAGGAAGCTACTACATGACAGAGCAAAATCCCTAAAAGGAAAGGCATCTCTGATCAGTACTAGCAAAAAAACTACGATCACTCATAAAATCATCCAAGGCCAACTTTGAGAGAAAAATCGCAAATGACACAAAAGACAATCACAAGGCCTTCTTTAGCTATGTTAGAAACCTGGGTGGAAACTCCCAGATATGCTCAGAGTTAGTCCAAAATGACACAAAATACACTGAACCCACTGACATTGCCAACATTCTGGCAGACAGGTTCAGTGCAAATTTCTCCTCCCCCTCCCCCCCAAAAGGAGAAATAATCCCAGCAGAGTGTAGCCTCCCTAACATCTCAGATGCCCAGGTGAGAGCCGCCCTCTCTAAAGCTAAAAACACAGCATCAATGGGACCAGATGGTGTCCCGGGCTGTGTGCCTGTGTGCTACATGAACTCCAAGAGGAACTAAACCCACACATTAGGCTGCTGTTTAATCTTAGCCTTACCACAGGATATGTACCCAAAGAGTGGCGTACGGCAACAGTGGTCCCACTTCACAAAGGCGGTGCTTCTACGGACTCTGGAAATTACCGCCCCATAAGCCTGACGAGCCTGGTCTGCAAAGCTATGGAGAGGATCATTATGGAACTCATAAACAAAGACATTGGGGACCTACAGACATTGGATCCTACCCAATTTGGCTTTGTCAAGGGCAGATCCTGCCTTCTGAACTTGGTCAACTTTTTTGAAACAGTCACTAAGGCCATTGATGAGGGTAAGGCAGTTCACACAGCCTACCTTGACCTTGCAAAAGCCTTTGACACAATACCCCACTCGGGCATCATAGACAAACTCACCAGCTTAAATGTAAACCCATATGTCACAAGATGGGTTGCAAACTGGCTCAAGGGCAGAACGCACAGGGTCAGAGTTGCTGGAGCTATGTCAGACTCTAAGCCAGTCACAAGCGGTGTCCCACAGGGCTCAGTCCTGGGACCCCTCTTGTTCGGCATTTATTTTTCCAAGGTACAGGCAAACATAGGAGGATTGTGGCTGACAAAGTTCACAGATGACTGCAAACTGGGCGCCATAATTGATACTCCAGCGGACACAAGCATCCTTCAGAGAGGCCTCATAGAAACGGATAACTGGTGCCAGAGCCATGGCCTTAAGCTAAACGCCAAAAAATGTATAGTCATACCCTTTGGGAAAAACAAGGTACCGACAAATTACCACATAGGCGGTAATCCATTAAGTACGGAAGAGGTAATCAGGGACCTAGGGACCCAGGTTGACAGTAACTTCTCATTTGACACTCACATTGCCAAAGTGGTTAGGAAGACCTTCTATATTGCCCACCTTATCATGAAGGGTTTCACATCTAGATCAAGAGAGGTCATTGTGCCCCTGTACTCTTCTCTTATCAGGCCAATGATTGAGTACAATGCCCCATTTGGGATGTATCTCACCCGACACCTGCAGCAGTTGGAAAGACCCCAAAAGTTCCTCACCAAGAGGATAAAGGGTCTTAAACATATGTCATATGCTGCCCGACTGAAAAACTCCAGCTCTATTCAGTCGCATACCGCCTACTCAGAGGTGATCTGTGCCTGACGTACAAGGCCATGTCCAATCCTGAATTAATGGACATGCTCCACCTCAAAAAATCCAAATCCATCAGAGCCACGAGAACAAGTGACTTAAACCTCAACACAGAAATAAATAGAATGTGCTGGAGGGACAGATTCATAACCCAGAGGCTCCCTACACTCTGGAACAGAATCCCAGTCCATGTTAGGCAGAGCCCCTCACTGACTCTATTCAAGAGAAATCTTGACGAGTGGATGGGAGATCATAGGTTTACCCCGGGGGTCATCTCTTTGTCACTACTAGACAGAGGCATAGTAAACTAAACCCTAAAAGGGCATAGTATTCTCATCCTAAGGGGTGGTGTAGGCCACATACACTCT
The DNA here is from genome assembly GCF_019279795.1 of Protopterus annectens. Classification (NCBI taxonomy): domain Eukaryota; kingdom Metazoa; phylum Chordata; order Ceratodontiformes; family Protopteridae; genus Protopterus; species Protopterus annectens. The sequence goes on along the minus strand of NC_056726.1, from coordinate 72,488,347 downwards.
GGCTAGGCTTATGAATGCCCTAGGGCAGATAGCCTAGTACGAACCTATGAACCTATGAACCTATGAACAAATACATACAAAATACAGAAATGGTGTACATTCCAGAAGCTATTTCTGACTTACTGGCTTTTACAGCCTAGGCTTCAGCAATGAGACCAACTAATTGTTGTATAACATGCTTATAGATACTTTCAGAGAGTATTACATTTCCATTAGGCATCATATTGGCAGATATATATATATATATATATATATATATATATATATATGTGTGTGTGTGTGTGTGTGTGTGTGTGTATACACAGACACACACACACACACACACATATATATATATATATATATATATATATATATATATATATATATATATATATATATATATATATATATATATATATATATATATAGGGTTGGTCATAGAGCTTAAGGGCATTCTAAAGACTCAGCAATCTGTGCTTTCCACTGAAGTTTTATACAGCCTTCTCACTTTCCTTTTCCCTGCCCCCGGACTTGTTGGTTATGTCTGAGGTCTCTTTGGACCATGCCTCCCTTTAGGGAGTTTCACCAATGAGCACTCTACACCCCAGGACAACGACATCCATTACTCCTTGTTGCAACATAAGTCATCTGTCCTCCTAACTGAACCCGGGTTGGCTGGGCTGTAGTGAAGGCTTTATACCACCATGCCACTGGAATGGGACATATCTACATGCATTGAGGTCTACCACATAATCCCATATTTTCACCAAGCATCATGTGAGCGTACATTTCTGGATTCCTCATGGTAATACCACACTAACTTCTTGCACCTCAGCTTATACACTTTTTTTTTCAACCTCATCTTCCAGACAGGTCTTATACCAAGCAAATGGAGAACAGCTATAGTCATTCCCCTGTATTAAGGAGAATCTTCCACAGACCTAGGCAGTTACAGATCCATAAGTCTGACCAGTCTCATATGGAAATGAATTAGGACATAGGAAACTCAAAACACTGGACCCATGTCAGTTTAGATTCATCAAGAGCAGTTCATGCTTAATTAACCTGGTGGACTTCTTTGAAAAAGTCACTAAAGCAGTAGATTGATGTAAAACAGTACACACCGAATACCACAACTTGGCCAAGGCTTTTAACAAAATCCCTCACTTTGGCATAGTAGAAAAGCTAAATAAACTGGGAGTGAACCCTACGTCACCTACTAGATTGCCAGCTAGCTCACAGAGAAGAAGCAGGAGATCAAAATATGGAAGCTACCTCCATAAAGAGATCAGTTATCAATAGAGTCCCCCAGGGTTTGGTGCTGGGAACTCTCTTCTTTATCTACTTTTCAGAAATAAAAGACAGTATCAAATGGTTCTGGATGACTGAGGTTTGAATTAGGACTATTTATTGAATCCCCAAATGAGTTACCAATCCTGCGGTTATGTTTGCCCCAAACAAATAACATGTTCCAGAATCATGGATTGAAACTAAATACCAAAACAAATGCATTGTCTTATCCTTTGGGAAGTCACATTCCTGGGGAACTACAATACTGACATTACACTCCTGAGAGTTGACCCATTTATTCAGAATTTGGGAACTTGTGTGGACAGTCAGCTAACTTTTGATCTACATGTGTCCAGTGTGTTAAGAAAGTCCTTCTATATTGCATAGCTTATAAACAAAGAGATTGTGACTCGATCTAGAGATGGCATCGTCTCCCTTTCTTCAGCCATCACTAGACCAGTCATTGAGTATAATGCCCACTCTGCCATATATCTGTCCCTACACAAGCTAAAATTGGAACACCCACAAAGATACCTTACTAAAAGGATACAAGGCTTAAACAATACATCCTCCATGAACTGACAAAAAGCTCTGTCACTGTACTCAGTATCCTGCAGACTGCTAACAGGTAACCACTGTCTGCCATACAACAGTTCCTCCCAACCAGTACTGAAGGACCTAGTGCACGTTAGCAAAACAAACAACATCAAAAATACTCTGTCCAGAGATATAAACCTCTTCTGCAACAGCAAAAGAATGGTTTGGAGAGACAGGTATATCTCTCATAGGATATCACTGCTCTGGAACCAACTCCCCATCCACTTAAAAGAAAGCTCATCCCTGTTCATGTTCAAATGCAACTTTGATTTATGGAGGGGTAATAGAAAAATGTCCCCAATACTGCCCTGTACTACTAATGGACAGAGGTCTAAATGCTTTATTCCATGCATGGGTCTGCTCAAATCATCTACAGTATGACCTTGGTTATTCTCACTAGGAGTAATATATAATTATCAACCATGGGATGGGTAAGGCTAATCTAATACACAAAAGCATAAGTTACTTTAAGCACCAAATGGGTAACTGGCTAAACTTAAAATGGCTCACTAGGGCAGATAGTCAAGTAATTATCTATAAACCTATGAACTTATGAGCCATACCAGTATGCATTGTATTTTTTTACATGGTAATACTAACCTTCAATCAGGCACCCTAGCTGCATGCATTGTGATGTTTTTATATGGTAATATAACACTGCAGTTAATTAAACTATGACTGCGCACTCTAGTTTTCCACAAAGTTATATCACATCACACTGACATCATGCACAATACCTGCATATATTGTGGTTTTCCACATGGTGATGGCCCTTTGCCATCAGTCACAGTACTAACTTTAATTGTTCTTACCCACATAGTTACACCATACCTCTGTCAGGCACCCTACATAAAGGTGAAAGACAAGGAAGGTGTCAAATGCATTACTCTTCCAAACAGTATTCAGATATACTCAAGGTTTTCCCCTCCACAGAGGAGTAGAAGTGACCTTCTCCACACTTTAATATTATTTAATTTATATTTTTAATGTTACAGACAACATATCTGGGGAAACTTGCTTAAGGAACTCAGATCTTATCTTAACTAGTACAGTCCACGTCTACACTGTAAGCATGGCTTTCAGCTTAAACTATGACTGACACAGTCCTTAATAAGACAAATTAACACAGTTAACTTGCATTGATAACAGTTGTCCCACTGCAACCTTTTCCCCTGATTTTCAAAAAGTCTTTAATTCTATGCACTGCCAACTCTGTGCCAAAAGCATCAGAATTTTTGCCTGACATCAAACCATTTGGCATGGATGATCTGTACATAAAAAGAAGGGTATACAATGAGAACCAAATGATATGATGCATGGTCATCACCATCATTATCATCAGGAGAGAACAACAGTAAGTCCGTAAGGTATAAGTGGACTTACTACTGCTGTGTACATTATGAATTGCCTGTGGAAGCAGTCTAAAGGCATCAGTCATTGGTGTTGTATGCAAATGATACTGGAGTGACATAAGATTCATGGATTCTGTGGAATATAGAGCGGCACTTAACATCTGTTCTGGAGAAAGCAAAGATGAAAAATGAAATGCTTGTAAGATGCAGCTGTGTGGAATCTACTGACTATGGTCAGCACCAGCTTGGCTAGATCACTATCTGAATCTGCAGCTTGAAATCTTAAATGGTATATATGCATAAGTTGCCATCTAATTTAAATATCTCAGCTTTTAACATGCTACAATCAAGTTATGAAGAAGTGTAAGCTTATCACTCAGGAAAAAAAATAATGGGAGCCCGTGCCTGCTTTTTTGATTAATATATGCCTTACAACAGATAGAAGCTGTACTGCTTTTATAAGAACAACTTTCCTTCCTATATTTTAATTTATTCTGGTTCATTCATTCTTACTTCCTACTAAAAATATTAATTAAGGCTGGAAGTGACCATTCACCACATTACAAGATTTACGGTTAGAGACAAATTATAAATCTTACAGTTGCAGACCCTTATCTGTATTAATCTGGATCAGCCCACAGACTGAGTTTGCTTACCTACAGCTCACTTCTGCATAAAGGATTGCACATCATAATGCATGCAACCAGCTCAATACCATAACTGATTCCTATCACCAAGCCATGAACCAGTGATGTTCTGGTGACTTATTGTAAAAGTACCACATCCTATACTTGTGTCATTTGACAAAACGCTCAGCAATCACAGAGCAAGTATAATGGAAAAAAAATTGTCCCACCAAGTCAGACAGGTAGATGTCCTTATAACTTTCAAATATGAGCAGAACTTAAAACCTATTTATGGTATCGTAGACAAGTCTCTTGGAAAGAGATGAGAGTCATATAACCTCTCAGTATTTTAGACTTAAAAATTATAGAGCTCACACAAGAAATTTTCTGTTGCACTATCTGAAAAAGCAAGCACTTTGAAAGATTTTTTTCACCCAGGCATAATTCATGGAAATTCCTTTTTTGTATCATAAATTCTTATTGGCCTAATAGGTCTAACTTTTATCCCATTGTTTACCTCTTTTGTTTATTTTGCCTTCTCTGGGGTCATTTCCTTCTTGTCTATTCTCAGCATTTCCCTCTGTGCCACTGATATAACGGGTCTATATTAAATTAGCGAATGCTTAGAAAAGTGAACGCTAATTCATTGACCCCTTTTAAGTGAAAGCTTAAAATCTTGAACACCCGGAACAGCGATTTTTTTCACAGGGAAAAAAATCTGTGGTCCACAAAAAAAAAAAAAAAAAAAAAACTTAAAACATTTTATAATGTGGGGGGGGGCAAAGTCCCCCCTACTTAAATATACCAACTCCGAGATCGCACCACAGTGGAGGAAATGGTGAACTCCCAGAACCGGCCCAGAGATTTTTTTCCCTGTGGAAAAAATTACTTTTCCGGGTGTTAGAGATTTTAAGCTTTCGCTTAAAAGGGAGGGACCGAGGTTTGGAAATCAAGGATGATAGCCACTGTAGGCAGAATGAAGGTGGGAATAATTACAAACAACATTTTTTAGGGAAACAACAGGAATGGAGGAAGGACTACAAGGGGGATTATCGGAAATATGACCATCAATGGAAATACAACCATCAGAGAAGGAGAGAAGTACCACATCAAGGGGGGTGGATAGGAATTCAACAGAAAAGACAAACATGGAACATGAGATAGTGCAGTCCCACAGGGTTAAACACACTCTTGAGGGCTTTAGCATATTTAACTATACATCATACAAATTAGAGAAGGAACATTTTTTATTATTTGCTAAGGGTATGAAGTTTGTACCCAATAAGGGATTTGATATAGTCGACAATATTGTTGAATTTAAAAAATTCCTGAGGAAATTAAATCTTGAATTATTTTTTCACAGTGACAATGAGTATGAAAGAAAAAGTGACTTAAGAAAGAAAAGTCAGTTTACACCCCCCATGCATAATACCCTTGTAGCATATTAGAAGGTTGTTACAGATGAATTGTACAGATATTTCAAAACAACAAAAAAGAAAAAAACATAAGTTTAATTTGAATAGAAAACATCTTTAACGAAATATGTAGTAACCACAATAAAGGAGGGGGAATTGTGTTATATGATGCAAATGAGTATACACAGAAAATGTATCAAATTCTAGTAAATTCTGGGAATTATGAAACTTCCTCTGTAAATCAAATAAATATTGCCCATAGGAGAATTGTCTTATATCTCGAAGAATATTTATTGGATAATATAATAGATAAAGAAATGTATCAATTTTTGAAAGTAGAACACCCAGTGTTGGCCACTATAGTGGGGATCCCCAAGATCCACAAAAATATGGAGGATCCCCCATTTCATCCTATCATTTCTGGGAGTAAGAGCAAGACCTTTCTTTTTGGAAGAGTAATTGACAGATGGTTAAAAACCATTTACAGTAAGGTCCCACATATTGTTAAGGACTCGTGGGAATTTCTTAGTAGAATTAAATCCCACTATGGAATGATAGTGTTATACTTTTAACAATTGATGTGGTCGACCTGTTTTCTTGTATACCTAGAGAAGATGGTATAACTAGAGTCATTAATAGTATACAGAGGTATACACAATTTGACTGGGAAAGAATTAGTCTATTGGAAGAATTCGTGGGTATTGTGCTGGAGAATAATCATATATACTATGAAGGTGAACATTACAGACAGACATGAGGTGTTGCTATGGAGGCTGCATGTGCCCCCATGTTTGTGAACCTTGTCCTGTTAGATTGGGAGGATGAATATATGTTTACCAACCAATGGTACCAGTTCATTAGTTGTTACATCAGATTTTTGGATGATATATTTATTTTGTGGACTGGTACCATGGATGAAATAGTATTGTTTTTAGAATATCTCAACAATTCTAGACCATATTTAAAATTTACCCATAAATGTAACAGTAGAGATATATCATACCTAGATACATATATCTATACTACGAGTAAGGGCTTTAGGTCTAAAATATATAGAAAAGAGACCTTTAGCAATACATACTTGGAATTCTCCAGTAACCATCCATGGAATCAAAAGAAAAGTATAATTAAGGGGCAATGTATCGGATCAGCCCAGATGACCTCGGACCATTTGGAGATGGTTAAAGAAATTGATTATATAGGAAATATGTTTAGAGAAAGGGGGTACCCTAATGAACTTATCAGTGATTTTACAGGGTATGTTAAAAGAGAATGGGGGAAAAAGTATAAACCCTTGTTGGGTGTCGATATGGAAATGAGTAATGAGACCATTAATATTAATTGTACAAAAAATAACGACATTAATAAGAAATACAACAGAGCTTGTATCCTGGGATTTAACCCTTATGTTAAGGAGGTCAAAAGTATTATACACAAAAACTGGAACATTCTGCGGTGTGATGAGGGGGTGCACAACATATTAGGAACAGAACTCCTATTTGTATATAAAACCGGAAAGAATTTAAAAAGGAAAATTCAAAATAGTGACAAATTTAATGATACCATTACCGCAGGTACAAGCAAATGTGGACACTGTAAACAGTGTTAGGCTATATATGAGGAACACACCCGTACTATAGATAACATCAACAAACCAGTAGTTAGGTTTAAAAAGGGTCATTTTCAGACACAGTACGTGATTTATTTAGCTATCTGTACCAACTATTCGGGTTTCTACGTAGGAAAAACTGAGAGGAGGTTAAGAAATCGTATATATGATCGCCTTTATTGTATTAGAAAACAAGACACTAATAATGCCCTATATAGACATATCAGGGACAGTGAGACTTGCAATACCTTCAAGTTTGCAATTTTAGAGTCTGTAAAGATTAATCCGAGAGGAGGTGATATGAAAGGTATATTGGGGGAAAGAGAAGTGAAGTGGCAAATATTATTAAATGCAGCCACATACCCAGGATTAAATGATTGTATTCCCACTAAACCCCTGTTAAAGGCTTAAATATGGTACCACAGAATTAATATTAAAACTTGTACAGGTGTTGTCATAAGTTCAGTATATTTACCAAGTCACAAGTTTCCCATTGTTTATGTGTTTTAATGAGATACAACCAATACTTTGTATTTTTTTAACATTTTTTAACATTTTCTTATCTTGTTTTCATCTTGTGTAATTTTTATTATAATTTTTATTATGAATTTTTACTATGCACCTTAAGAGTATTATATCATGGATAAACTGTATTTATAATTGTGATTTTTATGTTGTTAAGTCTCCTTATGACTTTTTATACTGTTTTTTTGTAGAATATATGGTTTGGATTAACTAATTAATATTCATGAGACTAATATTCATGAGATTAATTTGGTGTACCACAGGATTGGATAGTTAGTATTAATTAGTATTATTTAAAGGTTGTTAGGTTGTTAAATGGTGTTCTGATCAAGTCTATGGAGGCTAGATGAAAGCACTTAACCAGATGTACAAATAAATTCAGTTCCAGCATACTTTTTGTCTCATTCTTTGGAACCGGACACTTTTGTTCACCAGTTACATCGAGTTTTTTGACTGGCAATTGTTGGGTTTGACTGGTGTTTGAACTTTTTGGTGTAAAAGGGGTCGATGAATTAGCGTTCGCTTTTCTAAGTGTTCGCTAATTTAATATAGACCCGATAAAACAGATCTACACATATCACATATGACTTTGTAACAAGTGTCAGTATTTCAAAATGCTGCTTAATTTACAGGTGTTTTGTAGGTATTATATAGTGCTATACAGTGTGCAGCTCTTTGATTATGCTCCAAGTTTGGCAAAAGACAAACTTGTTAAATACCTTTATGACGTAAGAAAGTTCCATAACCAAGGTTTCTCAAACACCTTTCTATGCAGTTCAACTCTAGTTTCCTGCTACATAATAAACAATGGTTACCACTGAAATGCAGCAAGAATCTAAAACAATACTGAATGTTGTAAAACTCTTATGACTAAATCACTGCTCTTCCACAAGGCAGTGAGAGGTGTAGTATACAATTTCACAAGTTCAAAGGTACACAACAAGGAGAAGTGATTTCTGTTCTTATGCAGAAAGGTGCTTAACAGTTTTTTTTTTTTTTTGCCAGATCTGGAGCATAATCACAGAGGTACATGCTCTGTGATTTAATCCCATATTTGCAAAACAACAATTAAGCAGTGGTAAGTGTGGTGCAGCTTTCAACGCTGTAAAGCACTTCATGCTCCTACATTTTTCCTCTAACTTGTAGTTAATCAAAACAGCTGAAGTTCTCTGTTCTACAAATTATGATTGCTTCTCTCTGACAATAACCGACTTGTTGTGTGAGCAAGATCAAGAACTGTATGTGTATCTGCTTGAGACTGCATGTCAGGAAATTTACGTCAAGAGCTGAGTGGAGACAAAATTAGTCTTCTATACTATTGCATATTAATCAGTTGTTTTAACCCATTTATACTGTTACAGTTTAGTTCATTCTAGTTGCTTCGTATAGTTTTAAATACTTAATAAAATATTTTAAGTATAAAAAAAATGGTTGCATTGTCCATGAAGTAATAATTGATTATTTTGCGCATATTATGTAAATGATCACCTCGTTGTCCTTTATTACCTTGCTAGCAAAAAAAAAAAAACTGTTTGTGTCGTAAACCTCTTTAGCATATTCTCAATTTAGGCTAATATGAAATAGTTGATTTTTAACTATGTAACTATGGAAGTTGTTTTGCTATTTGTAATTGCTCTTTTTGGGTTGTAGTCTCACAACATGACCATGTGTTATTTATTTAAAACTGAGAATTGTTATAGCACATAAATGAATGTGACTTGCACAACAGTGTGTGTCTCATACTAAGAATTTGAGAAATAACTGTACATGCTTCCAGGATGAAAGTGAATGCACCAAGGATTAGGATCCCCAGATTGTGTTTCCAAATAAACTCCACTCATCAGCGTGTTGAACCTCAGGCAATTGAAATCCAAGAGTTCAGTTTTCATCCACCAGTAGGTTACCCAATGGTACACTGTCATAATATTGCTCTCATATGATTATCAACAGTGCTAGAGATCCCAATTTTGTTTTTTTCAAAACAACCCTGTGCTTGTGTGTGTTTAACCAAGTCCTAAGCAGACTAAACTGCTGAATTGCCGGCATTTGAAGAGGTTTGTCTCAAGACACAGGGGTTATTAACGTTCTGTGTCAGTTTTTTGTTCGGTAGTTTTACGGAACGTTTTTTGTGTTGGTTCTGATGTAGAACATGAACATCATGTAAGGAGTCAGAAATCTCATCCTTCTGATATTCTCTGGATAACAATCTATTCCCTAAACTATTAAGTTAATATAAAAACAGTCATCCAAGGGGTTCAGCCTAGATGCCCTAACACCTTGTCCTCTAATCAAATTTCAAAAAATATATCCAGGGTGCATACTAGACCTAAACAAAAGGGAATTCCTATAACATGATTTATGGAACACACCTGTATTAATGAGGCCATTGCCCAATTTCTCAATATAAAGGTCGAGGTATTCAATCCGTGAGGATGACCAATTCATAGTAAATTTCAAACAGGTGGTCAATGTATTGATCATATGGTGAAACGCAAACAAATCTACCAAACTACCTCTCCATAATAGGAAGAGGTCATTGACAAAACTTCGATAAAACAAAACATGTGCCTTAAATTCCTCTATGCAAAAAAGCACAGTGTTCTCCCAATTTGCCAAAAACATATTCACATAACTATTGGCACATGAGGTGCCCATGGCAACACCATGACGCTGAATATATATTTCACCATTGAAAGTGAAAATGTTATTTTCTAATATCAACTCCAAAAAATGAGTGACCAGATCAACTTGAACCAGAGAAAGATCACTATGATCTATAAGGTATTCATGTACAAACTGAACCCCAAGATAATTGGGGATAACTGTGAAGAGGGATTGTACATCCAGAGTGACAAAAAATATACTTTCTAACTCATGCACATCCTTAATACAATCATAAAGGTCAATGAGAAACTGTTTTGAGTCTCTAAGAACAAACTTATTCAGATTGATTACTGGTCTAAGATGTTTTTCAACATAGACTGAAAGGGGTTCAGTGACCCAGCCTCCACCCGCCACAATAGGTCTCATTGGTGGATCAAATGTGTTCTTATGTACCTTTGGTAACCCTTGTATTATGGGGATAAGGGGATTTGAAACAACAAAATAGTCATAGGTATCCTTGGTAATAAGACCTCCTCTAAACACATCTATCAGGATGTTGGAGACCGAACTAATAATCAAATGTGCATCTCTAATCATGATTTTCCTATAGAATTTCTCTTCACTTAATAAGGTTTCCATGGACCTGACATAATGTTCTGTATCCATAACAGTAATGAGTCCATCTTTATCTTCAGGTTTAATTGTAATTAATTTATTATCCTTTAAATGCCCTAAAGCTATTTTTTCTTTATAACTCAAACTGCATCTAGTTCTCACATTAATCTTAGAACCAGCATTGTCATAATATTTAAAAAGTTCATCCTCAGTGAGTTTCATGTATGCTTCAACTAAAGGATGATTAACAGGAACAAAATTGCTCAGTTTCTTTAAAGGGCAGATTGACTCAGATGCTACTTCTCCTACCTGCTTACTTGAGTCACTATACAACATGCGGAGCATAATATTCCTACAAAAAACCTTAAGATCCAACATGGTATCAGGCAACCTACTTCTACATGTAGGAATAAAATTTAAACCTCTGGACAGAACTCTCCTTTCATCCAGAGATAGTACATATGATGAAATAGTAAATACTAATGACTGCTCACTTTCCCCCACATTTTCTTGAGGGTATGACTCTGAATATATTCCCCTGAATGTTTGCGCTTCTGACTCCCCCGACTCATGGACGTTGTCTGTCTCCCTCCCTGGTCTGACCTGACAGGTAGGGGAAAAAAATACCTTCACCAACATTGTTGTCTATATTTGGAAGGAAATTACCAGTTAAGTGGTTAGTGTATAATCTAGGGCGAACAACTAGTTCAGAAGCATCAGCGACAAAAGATGTCTTACTAACAATGATTTTGGGATACAAATTCCCATCATGATGTGTTTGTATGCCCTGAGTTCCATCCATATCATCAGATATGGAGGTGGTATCGGCCCAATAGTACCAGTACCAGTACTGGTAGCATCGCTATTTGATGTTAATATTGCATGCTCAACATTATTTACAATAGCCCTATCACAATTGGCAGTCCCAATATCATTAGGAAGATTCACACTAACCATAGATCTACCAACAGTCTTGTTGCTAACAGTATTCAAGGACATAGTATTGTCAGTATTCAAAGACACAATATTATCAGGAAGTCATCCTTTAACAACAGGAGCATTCCGATTGTATAAATATTTTAAGGTCACTCGTTTAGAATGATATAACATTAAGACATCCATATCATTTTCTCATTCATGGGCACCCATTGTTTATATTGTGATACTTAAACACATTTTAATATTTTAAAGCAAAACAAAACAAATTTCTCATATTCTGCTCATTCACAAAGATGATGTTTGTTGATATTGTATTTAACTGAGTCATAATGCTGCAAAGCCTTGCTTTGTATGAAAACATAGTGAGGCTTTTTCCAGAGCATACAGCATGTATCTACTCCCTTGAGAAGGCCTTTTGAACATACAGCACAATTTAAAGTTACTGTAGGGTCTCACATAAATGCATCCTGAATGCTTTGTGTTTTGCACTGTTTGCTCCACAAACTAAATTCACTGCTTTGCCCAAAGGTATTGTGCTAATATGCGTGCAGTTTAAAAATGGAGACATCTGAAGAAGCAGAACTGTAAAACAGAGAAAAACAGTCATCTGTCAAATCAAAAGATCAATTTTGCACAAAAAGAAAAGAATAAAGGAAGATTAAGGGCACAACGTGCATGTTGATCTATAAATAGAAAGTATTTGAAGGAAAATCTTTACATTTATTGTTTGTGTCTTTTAAATGACTTCAACTTGTGTTCTTCATATAACGGGCAAAAATGTACAGCAGTGTACAATGAGTTTGTGTGCTGTAAATTATGACTGCAACACAGTTGTTCTTCCAGCCAGCACATAACAAGTGGTATTATAGAGTTATATTTAGTTTCAGTAGAAAGGCTGTTTTATTT